>NW_026090064.1:0-23630 GCF_024586455.1 Bactrocera neohumeralis | reverse complement strand
TTCTGTCACTGGGCCAGTATGACAGCTTACCAGGAGATATTATATCCAGTTTATTATGCTTATTCATAATAGTGTAGTACAGCTGTCGTCCTTTCGGATTAGTAGCCGAAACAAGCGAAAAACGTAAACCCATGGCCCTTGTCAGCTGATACGACCTTTCTTATGGGAGCGCAATGCAAGTGATCAGCGAAAAACGCTACTCCCTTCCTCTTTGCAGTAGGATGCCGTAGATTTCCACGGCATTTGGATTTTTGCCGTAGAAACGTGTCAGCTGATTGCTCTCTCACAAAGCAGGGTTGCCAATCTCGTTATACTGTAGTAATTATTCATAATAGTGTAGTATGTTTGAATTTTTTTTAAACTAACTCAAAATCCGAGTCGAATGCTATTATTTATAAATAGTTTAATAGTTTGTTTTGATATTTTATATTATGAAAAATTGTAATTGAAAACATAGATGCGTGAAAACTATATATGCGTATTGAGCAATGGCAACACTGTTTAAATGAAAACAAACAAAGATAGCTGATTTCTACGGGCTCAACTTTTGACACACTTTGCTCGCTAATGAAGGGAGTAGCGTTTTTCGCTGTTCCTGCTATAATATGACGTGAGACCCAGTACGCGTGTTTGCCACCTGATAGAAATCTTTGACCTAGTGTTCCAAAAAAGTCTTTAAATTCGCTATATGTGTTAAAACGAGGTGGACAGTATATAGCCGTAAGGTTTAAGTCGCAAACCCGATTTTTTAGTGATATTGTTGTAGCTTGTAACTGTGTTGTAGCATGAGATTCTAGAACATACTGGATTAAACCAGGGGTGGGCATATTAGCCCTAAGTGGCATTTTGCCCGTTCCCTTCATCATCGCGGGCAAACATGAAGAGGGAAGTGAGAGTAACGTATTTTACCACACCATGTTTACAAATGAGAGTGCGCGCATATAAGGGAAATTGAACTGTGGGTAATAATAGTAAAATCGCCTAACAATTTTAAGTTTCTTTGCAATTACTATAAATTTATAAAATGTGAGACAAATTACAAAAAGTATAATAAATATTTTATTTTAGTAATCCTGTTTTTTAATATATCTTTATAACAGCATTTAATTTAGTTTATTTCAAATAATAAATTCTATGTTTGGTTTAATCTCATTTGCTGTAGCTACACGCATTATTGTACCAAAATTTAAATCAGATAACCTACTTGTTATTTTATGTTTGTTTACTTTCATTATTGAAAAAAATTATTCACAAGTGTAGGTACTTCCAAACATAGATATACAGGGGTGTTGTGGAATCCAAGACAGAATTGCTTAGCTGTCAGAATTGGAAACCAATTCTAATTATCAATGGTGTCACAGAATCTGATTGGATTTTCGTCTTTTCGAACATACGCAAAACCAATATTCGAACCAGCTGTTTACTAATGTGACAAAACTTGCAAATGAATACATTTGGAAGCAGTCCTATTAAAGTTTTTAATGAGTTCCGAATTAAAGAAAGATTTTAAGAGATAACATATATGGAATGAATAAAGACGCATTTGGGTTTAAGTTACGTTTATTACGTTTTGTAAATCTTCTTAAAGGGAGGAAACGGCTTTAGAATCTTACAAAAAATTGATTTTTTTTGCTTAAATCTCTTTAAAATGTATGAGCAGAAAGCGCAAACTTTGACGCGCGATTTCTCGGTTTGTCACTTTTACGATTTTTGGGCCAAAGTTTATTATCTTTGGCATTCAATTATCTTCTATTTAAACTAAAAAAAACTATGAAAAGTTAAGTTTGAACATACATATGTATGTGCATATGTTTAAACAACATAAATTTTAAAATCAAATTTAAAAGATTTTTTAGAATTTTACAATTGTTTTTGAAATTTTCCTAGTTTAACTTGAACATAAGTTATTAACAAATTTGAATATCTTTGAATTTTTTGTTTCCGATAGAAATTGCAACCTGCATACTGCCCGCCGTCCGATAAATGCACATACAAGACGCATAGAGCAACTGCTTCCCTAAGGCAGAATATCAAAGAATTCATAACTATGAACCCAAGAAATTTTGCTTTAATCAATTATTTCTTACCCTCCCAAAAAAACTCAAAAAAATCGATTTTTTTAGCCTCTAAAGCAGGCTCCCCCCTTAAATATCCGCATTTTTTTCAAAACTCAACAATTAAAACATTACGTTTTTTATTCTTATGTTTTCTCCTATAGAAATAAAGATAAATTAATTCGTAACAATAAAATAACTTGATTTCTTAACTTGCATTTCAAATCTGCGTGCGATTATCTTCTTGCTTTGTTTCTGACAGCAAAAGCGATAAAATTGGTTTCCGTGACACCCAAAACCGATACAAATTCTGTTTCGAATATCAAACCAATAATGTCTGAATTCATCACACCTACTGCTTTTTCTGATCGGTTTCAATTCTGATTCCGACAACTATCAGATTCCACAACACCCCTGATAATTTTCAAATCAAAAAGTTTCAAACCAGGTTATTTCTTTAAACTTCCTAATAAAAAATTATTTTAATAAGAACTTCAGTTTATGAACCACTGTTTCTTCAAACACATATGCCCAAATGAATCTTATGAGAGCGCAATGTGAATGGTAAGCCAACACCGCTTCTACCGCCCGCTTACCATAGAATTTCCAACGATTTGGGGTTTTCCCCGTAGAAACGCGTCAGCAGATTGCTCTCAAGAATGATAAAAACAAGATTGCGCAATGACGAGTTAAAATTTTGTTCGTTCTGCGCATCTACGTCACTGTTAACCAACGTACAGTCAGCTGATTTTCAGTTGCTTGTTTTTCTTTGCAATAAGAATCAATTTTGTATTCTAGGCATACAAAAACATGAATATCATCAAAAGTTAACATCAATATAAGTGAATATTAATAAAAGATATCAATATAAGTGAATATTTTATACATATTCATTTCATTGTATTTTCGTTATAATATTTAATTTTTTCTCTTTGCTGTGTTTGTTTCAGCTGTATACATTTATGCAAATAAAAACATTGAATATTTTGTGACCTACTATCAATTTATTGTCTTTTTTAATTTTCTTTTTTTGCTGTACATATTTTCAATTAAGTTTTTATTTAAGGAACGAATCCTAAAACACATTCTAGCTCTAAAAAACAATTCTTTTACTTTGGTGCTACAATTTACAAAATTACTTAAATCTAAGTGCTTCTGGATGTAATTTTTACATATATGCAAATCAGTACCATTTAAATCGTCAAATACTGCTTGCAAGGCTCTCATATGCTCCATCAATATATCTGTTGGTTTTGAAAGTCCTCCTTCAGATAGGTGATCTACCCAAGTATAAGACGAACAGTTTTCTGAATGTACCTTGATACAGATGTACCCTGCCAAATTTTAAAGCCCGTCGTTGTTCAGAATCTTCAAGTCATCATTTTTTTCAATTGGGTCAGCGGAATTTAGATCAACTGACACACGTTGAAAAATATTACCTGCAACAATATAATAAACATACATACATGCGTATAAATAAATGGAATAAATTGTTAGTTAAGATTATTATTACAATTAGGATAAGAAACAGTGGTTAGTATGCAAAAACTTAGTTTGTATGTAAGTACATATTTGCATTTGTTAGCATCAATACATTTTTATACAAGAATGTTTTCTGTAGTTTTAGATTTATAATACTATGTACGTTTAATATTTTGATAATTACCGGTTAGAGATGTAATTCCCTTCGAAATCTGGGGTGTTGTCGACTTCAACATTTCCTTCATCTGTAATCGGTCTTTCGTTGTGACCAAGTACATAGGAACGTAGCCTATACTTGAACTCCTTCCCGTCAGGGTGATCGTGAAGACCGTCTTTTAACCTGATTACGCCAAACAAATTTTCTAAAACGTCCTGGTTTAAACGAGACTCCATCCTTTTCTGCCGTTCATTAGCCTCTGCAGAAGTTAGTCTTGTTAACGTGAGAAAAGCGCTAGGTAGCAACTTCGTTAGACTCCGCGAACTTAAACTTGCAAGAGTGTTTGGTTATAAAAGTAAAATTATTGTAATCAAACCCATTTCACACTGCAAATTTATTTCGAAGGCTTCTGGCGCACAGTGCGCACAAAAATGAATCCACTGTTTTAGTACTTTTTTATCCTAAGGGAAATGGAAAAATCTCCATTTCGTACTACTATTTTTAACACTGTTATTATTGCATCCGAACACTGCGCAACTCATTTTAAAAAATATACTACTACACGCGAAAATACAATTCGAATTCAGATTCAAAGGCGCGGGCGAATAATAAGTCAACCGTGACGTCAGCAAGAACAGCTGACTGAAAACAAACATGCGCATCTCTTCCTCTATCATTCTTGGATTGCTCTCTCACAATCACCCTGCGGTTGCCAATCTCGATATACTGTAGTAATTATATAAAATGTCTTCAATATGTTCGAAATTTTCTTAAACTAGCTCAAAATCAGAGTCGAATGCTATTATTTATAAATATATAAACGAGTTTTACTAGTTTGATTTCAGTTTTGATATTTTATATTATGAAAAATTATAATTGAAAAGTTAGATGTGTGCACAACTACATTACGTATTGAGTAATGGCAACATTGTTCGCATGAATGTTTCTGCCATTAGCGTTTGTATTCTATTTGTGTGCTTAGCCACTCTCAATCAATAATGCCATACCGCGCAAATATATTTTTATTTGATGATTTTTTATATTTTTGAAAATATGTGTTCCCTCTCTATAGCGCGTATTATTATTTTAATACATTTCCAGAGGCAACTTAGATTTTTTAAAAATATAACAGAACAATTATAGAAAAAACCTCAATTCTTTGAATATTTTGATAAAACAACCAAACTGAAAATATCACAAATATTAATATATATTTACATATATACATATATATTTATATAAGCATTTACATTAAACTGCAATATGTTTAAACAAAATATAGATCTTATATATATACATATATATACATATATACATATCTTTTTTATATATGCAGAAATATAAAACTGCCTTGCATATGTACATAAGTACGTATAAAAGCCCACAACTTGAGAAAAGCTTTCCCAGTTGTAGCTAAAATGAATTTCTACAGCTGGCATCACCACCATTACTGTTATATCGCATGTACAGTGGTGTGAACAAAATAGGAACAACCATAAGGTGTTATGAAGTTTTAAAATGTGCTGTTTTCTTATTAAATAAAATTGTTTTTAGATACAAGTATAACTCATATAATTTTTTCCTACCAATGATTAGAATTTCTCACCATGCAAAGGTAAATATAAGCAAATATTAATGCGAAACTCTAAAACCTGCAAATTATGTTTACCTCTTTTTGTTCACACAACTGTACAATTCCGATATGAAATAAACTTCCGCTCTTTAATTTGTGTACAATGTCAGTATTGCAACCAGGGATAATGGGATGCCCAACTTATTCCAGTGTGAGAGCGCCTCAGAATAAGCGTTTTTTATAACATTTTCCATTGTGGCCACATCGAACAAAATAAGAATTTTGGGCATTTAAATTAAAACGCCCAACGTTTATTACGATTGCAAATTATTATATATTGGACTTTTAATATATGGCGAAACCACTTAAATCCTTTTTTATGATTTTATGATATATTAAAACAACTGACTTTCGATCTTTCAATACTAAATAAGGTGAATTAAGCCTGTTAATTGTCAATTAATGAATGTTTTTAATCATTTGTAATAGAAAATGAATTCTATTATGCATCAAATTACAAAACGTTTCATGAAATATGTTTAAATTTCGCATTTTCTTTGATTTTCATTGTTTTAAATTTTTATTAACGATCTTGAACGGCGGCTACAAATTTCTCCGTTCATATATATTTTTGGTCTAAATTCAATCTGGCCGTTCCAGTCGTTCCAATTGCAAAACGTCAAAACGTACCCAATCCAGTCAACTGTCAAAGTTCGGTAGGTGAGCGGCTTTCACATTTCCAGTGACAGGAGAGTTGGAGATCTCTTTATCTCTGATTGCAACCATTCTGCCAGAGATAAAGAGATGTTTAACTCCTCTCTCATTGGAAGTGAGAGAGCAATTGCTAAACGTCAAAACCTACCGAACTTTGACAGCTAATCGAGTTCAGTAGGCTTTGACGTTTATCAATTGGAAACGAGCGATGGCCAGATTGAAATCTTACCAAAAAAATGTGTAAACAGAGGGATTTGTTGCATCGTTCTAGACCACTTATAAAAAATGTAAAACAATGAAAATTAAATAAATTTGTGAAATTTAAAGACATTTGATGAAACGTTTTTTAATTTGAAGCATCATAGTTTTATTTTCAATGGAAAATGATTAAAAACATTTAATGATTGAGAGCTAACAAGCTTAAATCCTGTTATTGGGTATTGAAAGGACAAAAGTCAGTTGTTATAATATTCTTTAAAAAGATTTAAATAGTTTCTCCATATAATAAATAACCAATATTTAATAATTTTTATTCGTACTAAATGTTGGGTATTGGGTTGATAAATGCCCAAAAATTGTTATTTTGTTCAATCTGGCCGTAATGAAAATGTTATAAAAAACGCTAATTTTGAGGCGCTCTCACACTGGAATAAGTTTAACATCCCTTTATTCCTGATTCTGCGATGAACATTAAGTTACGGAGGATGTCATTGTTTTTTTTTCGCAACATTTTATGCCCTTCCCTCGGTAAACTGATATTCCCCTCACCTAGCCCTCGTGCGCACTTTGCTAACTTTGCGGGCTAAAAATGTGCCCATCCCTGGTTTAAACGATTTCAAATCAACACTTCGTGCCACCATGCACCACTTTTCATCTGGATGATTTGTAACATACGAGTCTAAATCCCGGTATATTGAAATTATTTTTATTTGTTACATGAGTTTCTGATATAAGCTTTACATCTTTATTTTTATAGACAGAAAGTTAATAATCTCTAGTTTCTGTTGGTTAACACCGTTAGCATTCCATATACAGATATTTAGTAAGCTCATTTTTTACTTTATAAATTTTGCAGCATTTGATTTTGTGATTTTATTAAATCTTGGATCATGTTTTGCATGGTAGACATAAATTGTGTCACACACTGTGTAAGAAATATAATCATAGTTTCAATACCTCCATTTGGAGGATTTTGCAGCAGTTGCATTTGTACAGTGTTGCCTTTTACTCCATTTGCATAGCTTACTTGCATAGTATTATTCTTAAAAGTAATAGGATTTGAACTTTTATCTAAGGTATTGGTTACGACGTGCTTGAATGCCCTGTGACAACTTCTATTTCAAATCTTTATATTCAAGACAACCCCTGTAGTTAGCAGAGTGATTTCCTCCACAATTGCTGCATTTTTTATTTAAATCCTCTATTTTAAGAGTACATTTTGAAGTAGGATGTAGATCACCTCACACCAAACAGACACTGCGTAGAGTGCAATATGCTGTCGTGCGTTCATACTCCTGGCAGATTGTGCATTGTACAAGAATATTTCTCTTAAGTGGTTCCTCAACGGTGATTCTGCGATGGATCAGATATTTTAAATTGTGTATTTCATTTTTCTTTAGTTGGTACGAGTTTGGCACCAATTCTATTTTGAACATTGGTTGTGGGACTTTGTTCCTGTTAAAAATGTTCACCACTGATTTAATTAATTAAGTACTTAACAACATTCATGAAACTTTTTTCCGTGTAAGTTTGAATTTTTGTTTCATCTATGTTATCTTTTTTCAAGGACACAATATACATAAAAATTGTTTGTGCCTATTAAATTGCTTATTTTGGGGACAAGCGCATTTCAGCTACGCTCACGCAAATAGATTGGAGGGGATTTGGCATTCACGACTGTTTGCATCATCGTTACTCTCCTTGCTCAGCAAGGCAAATCTGTTGCCATTAAGAATTTCTGGCTTTTTATCATTTGGAGTGCCTGGTTGAAATTTTTTGACATTGACCGCTGATTTAATTGGACTCGAATTCCTTTTTACATTTATGTAGCGATCGATACCAGTCTGAACAGATGGTCCTTTTTTGCATGGTACATTCTCACCTTGTATTTTTTTTCCTTCGCTGTCCGAGTGCTTGCTGATACCTGCATAGTGTTTGCTGTCGGCGCATTTGTTTTTGCCCGATTCTTGTTTTCTGCTGCGCTTGCAATTCGGTTGATCGCTGCGATGAAGTTGTTGTTAATGTTGGCTCGACAAAGCTGAAGTAAGCATTTAGGGTATGCCTACGGCCTTACTGGTGAGGCTGCGAAGCACTCATTATTCTTTTTATATTGTTGTTTTTATCTATTTATTTCGAGAACTATTTGTTGATGTTTATAATTAATAACACTAGTAAACACTGTTTTTGTCACATGAACTTTGTTATGATTTTTATTTATGTTGATGTACCCTCATTAAAAATATAAAACAGTTTTGTTTCTATGTAAAATGTGAATATGGCAAACCTGGTTTTGCGAAGAAATATCAAATCAACAATTGTTTCTTGAAGGAAAATCGAAGTAATCGTCAAATTCATCCTAAATTAGTTGAAATCATTATTATGAAGTATATTCCATTTTGAAATGTTGTATAAAACCTACCAATCATCAACAACATTTCTTAAATCTCAATGAAAATATTTATGTTACCATATACATACACACATACATATTACGCACAAAGCTTGTTTTCTTTGTTTATTTTCTCTTGTGTTCTAATGTAGATCATTCACAATGCGTAACCAGCTGTCAAAGTTACTTGAGAAATAATGTATTTTTTTTTCTTGAGCAATTACTTGAGAGCTGCGTACCAACCTTTACATAACTACATTTAGTCGACTGTGTAACTATTGTGTTTGCTAAATTACATTTTATTTACAATAGTTAGATGAGGAATCAAGACAAATCCTGGGTTCCACATAATTGTTGTGTAACGTTTGTGAGGCTCCTTTTAGATTGGGCTAAACAAGAACCTAGACAGTTGTCATTTGCTATACCAATGATTTGGACGAAACCAAAGGATCATGTAAGTGATTGTTATATTTGTTTGACTCGAAACAAAAGGTATTACTACCAAATCCAAACACACTATCTAGTATCCAAACTTTTTTTCGGCCAGGAGACACATCCTACATAGTGCCGAACTGCCTGAGCCGATGCCTCCAAATCGATCAAAAAGTGAGAATTCTAAGAATTCTAGTCCGGAATTTGTTCTCAGTCAGCATAATAAGGTATCTGAAGATAGTGACTCAAGTTATGAACCGTCAACTTCAAAAGAACCGCACTTATTGACACAACGTGATTTAAATGATTTAGTAGGTGGTTTAAATCTGTCTAAAAAACGACTAAGTTTTTGGGGTCTAAGTGAAACTACTGGAATTTACTTTCTTGTAAATAATCTTTCTTAAAATAAAACCTTACTTTTCTGAAGGAGGTGATTTAGTCTATTGTAATAACGTTCCTGTTGTGATGAATTTATTAAATTTCGAATATGATCCAAGTCACTGGCGACTGTTTATTGGCTCTTCGAAAACTAGTTTGAAAGCAGTGTTACTGCATAACGGAAACAAACTTCCTTCAGTACCGATTGCTCATGGTTCTAATATGAAAGAGACTTACGAAAAATGAGATTTATACTTGAAAAAATTGAATTCAGTAAACACGCTTGGAAAATTTGTGGTGATTTTTAAGTCATTGCACTTACAGCTTGGTTATACGAAATTTTGCTGTCTTATTTGTGAATGGGACAGTAGAGACAGAAAAAGTCACTATACAAAGAAAGTGTGGCCCAAGCGTGAATCACTAACTCCAGGCCATAAAAATGCTAAAAATTATCCTGTAGTGAATCCTGATGACATACTTTTACCACCGTTGCACATAAAGCTTGGCCTAATAAAAAATTTTGCTAAAGCTATGCCTAAAGATGGAGATGGATTTTTATACCTAAGAGAAATTCCCTAAACTCAGCGAGGCGAAAATCAAAGAGGGAATATTTGTAGGCCCACAAATACGGAAATTGATGAAGGATAAGAGCTTTGAAGAAAAACTGAATGATCAGGAAAAACTCGCCTGGAAATATTTTGTGAATGTTGTTCAAATTTTTCTAGGTAACCATAAAGCGGAAAATTACAAAGATTTAATAAATGAACTTATGATATCATTTAAAGCTTCGGGGTGTAATATGTCCTTGAAAATACATATGCTGGACTCTCATCTGGACTTCTTTCCGGCAAATTTGGTTGCTGTGAGTGACGAACAAAGTGAAAGGTTCCATTAAAACATTTCCTTAATGGATAAGCGTTATCAAGGGAAATGGAGTCCAGGAATGCTAGCAGACTATTATTGGAGACTTAAAAGGGACCTACCGGAAGCCAAATATTCAAGAAAATCATAAGTATCTATTAGATATTAGGAAATAATTGTGCAAGTGTGGCTGAATTTTGTACTTTTTACGAAAATATATGTTTTCATGTCACAAGTTCATTGATATATTATTTGGTGGCCTGGTATATTCAAAATTTGATATAAATTTTCATGTGACAAAAAAAAAATTACAAATTTTTTGACCAGTGTAATTTGTGAGCACTGATTTTTATTTGATTGTTTGTGTTTATTTTATTACTGATTGGTTAGTTTTTGCACAATTTGAATACACGGAGCGAATTAAAAACCACGTCCGTACACCTTGAACGCCAAATGTTATTAAAATATGTATGCATTACGACGGGACGAATAGTTCCTTGTGCGACAGTAGCGTAGAAAACGCGCTGTACATCTTCTTTTTCTGCCAACCGTATGAAAAGGAGAAAGCCGATCTACAGAAATTGACAACGGAACGAGTGACACCGGATAACATAGTGCGGTTTATGACTGAATCGAAACAAGTGTGGTGTGTGCTATAGTTCTGAAGGAGCTAAGAAGGAAAGAGTGGCAATGCAGCGAAATCAGAAGGATGAATGAGGAGTAGGCCTTGACTGACGAGCCGAATGGCTAAGCTTGGCCTCACGATGTAATGCTTAATGGCAGTTACGTGGGGCAAATAAACAAGCAAACACAATGAAGTTAAGGGCTTAGTACGTAGGCGTATTGGTCTCCGCTTCAGCGGCCAATACGAATCGTGCATACCGTCCGTAAAAATTACGGTATCTTTCGAAGATTCCCCCTCCAAAATCACAAAAAAAACTTCAAGTGACCTCTCTCAAATATCAAAATACGCACGTTCTTATGGACACAGTTATTTAGACAGCTGCACGACTACACGAAGCAGTTGTCGCTCTCGCTAATATAAAAATATTTCCAAATTTGCCAACGACAGTAAAGAAAAGAGGATGCCACTAATAAGTAAAATGTTAAATTATTCAAAGCTCTAACAAACATGACGTTATTTTACAAAGAGAAGCAAAAAATAGCTCTGCTTTACCTTTTGTAATAACAATTGATAATTTAGAACAAATAAATTTACCTATTTACTTATTTTTTGCATAAAAAATTTCACTTTGAACAGAATATTACAATTTCATTGAAGTTAAAGGTATTAGTATGGCAACAACGAAATTGTGTATATGAGCTTTTTGATATGTCGCTGCCAGGCTTCACGACGCCATTTGCACTTCACTGTCGTGCAGTCATGTCGTGTCGTTCTCTATGTGTTAGGTAAATTTATTAGTTTTAAATTATCAATAGCAATTACAATATATATTATAGCTATTTTATGCTTCTCTTTGTAAAATAACGTCAGGTTTGTTAGAGTTTTGAATAATTTTACATTTTACATATTGGAGGGATCACTACTGCTCTCTGCTGTCGTCGTCAAAATTAGAATTTTTTTCAATTTAGCGAGAGCGACAACTGAACATAAATAAGTGTGGTCATAAGAACGTGTGTATTTTAATATTTGACGGATGTCGCTTGAAGTCTGTCGCCTCCTTTGTGTTTACAGCATAAATTGTAATTTTGTTTGGCATGCTTCGTTTACTAAATACTTCTGTTATTGGTGTCGCACAATACAACTTTTACAGGACCTTATGGTGGATGATGAAGCCTACACTCGTTCTTAGAGGATTCCTTTCAATGGAGAATTGTGTGGTAAAGAACACCAAAATTCTGCTAACAGAACTTCCCACGAATCCACTGAAGAATCGAAAAAATGTTTGAAGTAAGTTTACTAAAAATGACTGGACATTGCTAGCCGTGATATCACACGATATCTGTTCAAGGTTAGTGGCATTTAGTACATACATTAGTAAAAAATAAAGTTAGTCAAAAGAAGATTAATAAAATTATGAAACTACTTTTTTATAATGCAGCTACTTGGTGTTAACACGTTTAATCAAATCGTTGCCTTTGAAACTGATGAAAGAGAAAATTCGCTATATTGCCTATGACATCGAGATGGAACAGCGAGTAACGTTGGAAACAACTGTGCTTGTCCCGAATTGTTTTTAACAAACGAATTTTATTAATATAAAATTAGGTTTTTAGGCACTATTCCAACCACATTTAATAAATGTTGAAGGACAAGACATCGCTGAGTTAGTGTTTAACACCATACAAACGACCGATATCGAAATACGACCGGCATTATACAATCATATCGTGTCATCTGGTGATTCGTGTGCTCAAGAATGAAGTGAATAAATCACCGGAAAGTAATTTCAAATGAAAATGTAACAGAGAAAAAAATAATAAATATTCCAATTTTCAGAAATTTAAAATTCGTCTTGAATATCCACTACGACAAATAAGTAGATATATGTAATCTTCATCGGCGGCTGTTTTTTGGCTGAAATCGCAAAGGATCGCAATGATTTTAGAAGTACATATGTATGTGTGAAACAAGAAAGATAAGAAAAGTTTTACAGAAACTTACAAAGAGCTCACAGTTATAGCAAGGGCCAAAAGTTATTGAAAGAAATTTAATATTGTTAAATGTGGGAAATTTATTTAGACACGAAAAAAATGGCGGCAGAACTGAAAGTTGACGAAAAAACCCAAGAATCTGCGGCCGACAAACAAAACTCACTTTTCTAAAAAATTATTGAGCGGATTTCAGCTGAGTTTGCTGTTTCCAGAAAAAGTATGTGGTTTGAAAACCAAAGAAATGGGAAATCTTATTGACTGTTTGATAGATAGATTCAAAGGTTTTTTGGATAATGACAACGTCGAGATGTGTTTGAAGCTCAAAGATGAAGTTGATCGACCTGGCGTTGCTGCACACGCATCATGACATTAACGTCACTGCAGAAGAAGTTGTCGAAAGATTCTCAAAACTTGGTCCACAACGTCTTGTTTTGTGTAATTTTTCTAGTCAATACACGAACTGACTACAGCAATATTATACATTGCAATAAAGTATGTGAGCCGCACGTCTACGCTTTATAATGCGTTTTTTAATTTAGTAGGATTTGATATCAGAAGGACGATTTCAAATGATATTAAACTGTATAAAGACTAATATCAATAAATAGTATACAAGAAAGTCGAGTTTTCTGTCCCTATGTCACTTTGTATGCTTATATCTTTAAAACCACGGAACATATTTTGATGCGGTTTTTTCAATAGATAGAGTGATTGAAGAGGAAGGTTTATATGTACTATAATAACATTCATTAAATAGTGGAGAAATACTGTTATTTTTAGTTTTCTAATGTGATGTCTTAAATAATTGAATTATTTCTGCTTACGTTGCAAACGCAGGCTGAACCCTAAGAGATTTATCAAAATAATATACTAAGTATTGCCCCCATAACTTTGCGATGGTATGTGTCTATCTCTTATGGATATCCCACAACAACATTTTTTTGTTATTTACTTTTTACGACAAACAATGACTAATTTTCGGCCGGGGTCGGCGGGAGCGTGCCTATAAATAGCGCGTTGGAGGCAGCGGTTGTCCCTATAGTACTTTGAATTTAGCAGCGATCGAACGCGTTTATTATCGGAGCTCTCTAGCGAGGAATATTTAAACGGAAACGATGAAGTATATGCGTACTATTTTAAACTGATTCTTTCTCCAAAACAATACAATTGCTAAATATTTGGAATAGTATAATAAAAATGCAACCAAATACACAGTGCAATGGATTATAACTGGCTCAGTAATCAGTCGATGAATAATTTACCATGTGCATCCCAAAAGACTGATGTCATAACGTACATCCTCCTGGTTCTCTCGATAGATTTGTCTGCAATTTCGGTAACAGAGATATGGTGTGTGATGAAGAGGTGGTGTGTATGATGTGTGTGGTGTGGCAGTGTTATACTGTGAGGGGGGTCAGAAGCTCATTTAGCCATCCCGGCCCCCTAGGCGACTTTTAGCCTAGGAGTCGCTACAGCTGTTTTAGCGTTGCCACAACGCTGCTCAGACCCGTGGATCGACGTGGTGGTGGTCCAGGCTGTCGACGCCGCAACGAGGTTCCACTCCGCTGGTGTACGACCCGATTTGCAGCTGGGTTTTTGTTAGGGTTTTCACAAGTCTCATTAAGTTATAAGTTATAACGATTCGAAAACATAGCATTGAGAATTGTAAATGTGTAAACTCATTTTTGTATGAAATCCAACAACAGTTTTTTTAAACAAGTGTAAAAATGTATAATTTTACGATTTTACGATGCTTTACGACTGGTTGTGAGTACCCCAAATATGTTGAATAGAAAACTTGTATGTAAGTGTTTCAAAGAAAACCAATAAAACTAATTGTTTTTCTGATAAACAGAAATTTCAAAAATATTTTCGTATATACATATGTATATGTACTTATGTGTTTGGACGAGAACTCTTTTAAGTAAATAAGAGTTTTAAACGAAATGAATATAACAATAACACTTTCCGTATATGATAGTATGTGAAACCGCGAACTCTTTTATGTTAATAAGAGTTTTTCAAATAAAATACTCGTAAGTAATTCCACGTATATAGTAATTCGATTAAATTTAATTATTTATTAATAACTGGAAATATTTATATATTTTATTTTTATGTATGTATATATATCTTTTACATATATTTTATGTATGTTTTTGTTGATCAAAAATCAAAGGGCCAATGTGGACTTTGAAGCAATGTGCGTATCTACATATGTATGTGACAATACACTTTTGTACAAATATTTAAGTATATTTTAACCCTGGTCGAGACCAACGGTCTGATACACTTAGTCGAGACCAATGGTGCTTGGCTAGGCCTAGGCTAGTTTACATACATTTGTATGGAAATACGTGTTACATTTACGCTCATATATGTATGTACAATATATGTAGATACATTTTTGAAATGTCTTACCTCTCGATTTGGTTGAAATCAAATTGACTGCTTGTCACGCTTGGCGTGGCAATAGCGTTCACAAAAAATGTAACATGTTGAGAAAAATTACATTTTTTCTTAACCTTTTAAAACGCTCTAGCGGCTAAAGTATTTGACCTGGGTGGGTCAACTAAATTGCACCGGTTAGGTAATTTTAAGAGCTTTCAGGAAAGGTATAATTTGCCCCCAAGGCCCCACCAGGGGCGTGTCAATAGGCGAAAATGGGTTTTCACCATGTCCCCCCTTTTGTTTCACTACGGTTGGGGGGTATGGGGCCGGGGGGAATCAAAACCATTTTGCGAGTTAGTTCACCCCTGGGGCTTTCAGGAAAGCCCTCAATCTCCCCTCTATCCCTACCAGGGGCGTGGCAATAGCGTTCAAAAATTACATTTTTCTTAACGTTTAAAACGCTCTAGCGGGTAAATCGAATATTTGACCTCGATAAACATACAAACCAATTTGGACAGATAAATCAACCGTGCGAAGTGATAGAAACATACCAAAGTTCATACATATATTTTCATACAAAATATATGGGGTCTAGCCAAGCACCATTGGTGCACTATGGTGTAATATTATAATATCATTTTTTCGTCCTTTTCGATACGATATCCTTGAATTTTTTTCCTGAATTCTATAGACAATAAAATTCTAGGAAGCTACCTGGAACCACAGGTCGTTTGCTACACTCTAAATATATTTAAATAACATTTAAAAACAAAATATGCCTGGCCAGACCCGAGGGTCTCGATGAGGATTAATGAAACTTTTTATGTTATACATTATTTATTTTTTGATTTAAGTTGTACCCGATGTCGATAGGGTATATTTTTCAGGTGATGTTGTATATATGTATGTACATATGCCTTTTGGATAGCTGAAATGTCCTGAAACCAGTGTCCTTTCATGGGCAAATGAAGTTTTCCAAATAGGTAAAAATCACAGGGTGCCAGATCAGGTGAGTAGGCTGAGTGATTAATGGTTAATATGGAGTTTTTTGTCAAAAAATCAGTGACAAGCTCAACCAATGACACGGCGCATAATCGTGCAACAGGCGCCAGTACCCTGCCTCACGGTATTGTGGTCGAGCACGACGAATGCGTGACAAAAGACGCTTCATAACACCAAGGTAAAACACAGCATTAATCGTTTGGCCAGGTGGGACTCTTGGTGTACAATACCCTCGGAATCGTAAAAACAAATCAGCATTGTCTCTATTTTTGACTTCTGAAGACGACCGATTTCTGATCGTCACAGAGGTCCTCACGACCTTCTTGGAATCGCTTAAACCACTCATGCACATTACTACGGGATAGGCACTGATCACCATAAACTTTTTTCATCATTTGAAATGGTTCAGTAAACGTTTTCCCAAGTTTAAAACAAAATTTAATATTTGCTCTTTGTTCAAAATACATTTTACAGCCGATGACCAAAAGCTGCTGTCACTTTTTGATTGATAACATCGATTGTAGTTATCCAATTGTCTTAAAATTTTTACGAAATGTCAACAAGAGATCAAACTTTTTATTTCATATACCCACCAACAGGTGGCGCCACCAGAAACAGTTATATTTAAAAAGTTCTGTTTCTTTTGCGACAGTCCTTGTATATAATTTGTATAATGTAATGGGTTAATGTAGTTAATGAGCTAGTTATACAAGTACTCTTTGCATTTTTTATAAATATATATAAGATGTATATATGTATGTATATAAAAGATTTTAATTGCATGCCTGATTTTTTTTATACCCTGAACAGGGTATATTAAGCAGAGTCGATTTAGCCATGTCCGTCTGTCTGCCTGTCCGTCTGTCCGTCTGTCTGTCCGTCTGTCTGTATATATACGAACTAATCCCTCAGTTTTTAAGTTATCGTTTTGAAATTTTTTAAACGTCATTTTCTCTTCAAGAAGCTGCTCATTTGTCGGAACTGCCGATATCGGATCACTATAACATATAGCTGTCATACAAACTTAACGATCGGAATCAAGTTCTTGTGTGGAAAACTTTCACATTTCACAATGTATCTTCACGAAATTTAGTATAGATTATTTTCTACGACAAAAATGTAATCTCCGAAGAAATTGTTCAGATCGGTTAACTATAGCATATAGCTACCATACAAACTGAACGATCGGAATCTAGTGCTGGTATGGAAAACTTTTGCATTTGACGTGGTATATTCACAAAATTTGGTATAGATTATTTTCTAAGACAACAATGTAATCTCCAAAAAATTGTTCAGAACGAATTACTATAGCATATAGCTTCCATACAAACTGAACAAATAGTTACTAAGAGAAATGCACCTGTGAAGGGTATTTAGCTTCGGCGCAACCGAAGTTACCGTTTTTTCTTGTTTTTTTGTTTTGTTTTGTGTACCAGATAGCTGCAACGAGTATGATAAAATCAGAACAAACAGTCGTGCCAAAAAAACAATCAAATCAATTCAGTTCAACATAGACAACATTGTTAATCAATTCGAGTAGCCGCCAGCGTCAACTGACCTGATGCACGAACATTCTGTTCTTCGGCAAACACGATCGTGGTATGGCTGGCTTCGGTTGCAATCGTATCATGTCAGTTCATAGCGTTGCGATGATTGTTTGAATTGAAGTGAAACTTTGGGTAAACTATAAGTAAATCTACGAGGAAATCTGCTGGACTGATTTGACTCATGTGTTGCAAAAAATGTTTCAGCTTTGAAAATGTGCGCATATTACAAATTTTCGAAGCGTAAACAATGGAAATTCCGTCGAGATACATACATATATATATACATTTGTTGTATGTATGTACTCGATGAAATTTCCATTATACATATGTATAACAAATGTACATACATATATACATACATACATGTATATACTAGCATGCATATGTATTTGAAATAGAACAAAAGTGCACTAGTAAATCAGTGTTTAGGGGATGATATACAAACCAAACTCTGTCTATCATTTCAATCATTGAAGCATGGGTTTGTATCACTTCGGGTATTTTCTGCTGACACGAACGTTCATAAACAAATCAGGTATAAGCTGATCGCTAGTGAATCACTATTCAAAGTTGCTCTCTATCTCTGATTTGAAAACAAACAGTAAGCTTCGTGTATACCAGAGACCTACACGAGTAATTAAAAAAGTAAAATGTTAGCAAGCGGCGATTATTTATTGAACTAATTTATGTTGTGTTATGTTATGTTTTATTGAATTAATTTATGTTTAAATGAAGAGAATTTTATTAATTTTTTCCTAATATAAGGTAAATACGAAAGAAAAATCCAAGAATTTTCTTTTATGTATGTACATACTTCGTTTCATTTGCCATTGACGATACCAGATAGTAATCGTACGATGCCACGATGCCGCGATGCCGATGCGCAATGTTACCTTCGCATCGTGGTAATCGTCAGAAGTGTTACTTAGTAACGTAATCGTACGATGCCTACCTTAATCGTGCAGGTCTCTGGTGTATACATATGAACTGAACTGACAGTATCAGACAGAGTAACGGGTCCGTACTTAAGTATAAACAAAAATTTATTACTCGTTGCAGTTGTCTGGTGTGAACGTATCTGAATGTGTGTGTCTATGCTTGTGCCTGTGCTCCCTTCTCTTATTTCTCCAGACCTTTTGCTGCTGGTGTTGTTGTTGTGATTGTTTTTTTTTGTATGAATTTTGTTTTTTTGGATGTGGGTTATATGTCACAGCACTTCGCTGCACTAACTATGCCTATTTTCCAAATGTTATTCAATTTGCGCATCACGATTTTGTCACCTCACTTTTACCAGTATAAAACCCTTTTTTTGGTTTTGGTTTCGGTCATCTCACTATCACTATACACACATACATACATATATGAATGTACAATTATATTGTATGTGTATATTATTTTTCGCACCGCACTTTCTGTCACCACACTTTTTTCTCTTTTTTTTACTGTAACTGCACTTTTGTTCAATTTTTATTTTCTATTGGTACTCTGAAAAATAGGTTCCTAGACACCTCTAAGAAAGCCTCTCCAAAAACCTATGAGTTTCATTATTCATAATGATTTTTTTCATTGAGTTATAAAATTCATAAGAAATAAAAAATTTTCCCAAAAATAATCAAACTTTAACTATTAATATCTTTTAAACGGTTGGGTTTACGAAAAAATCTTACGACACCTTTTTTTAGGGCATTCAATTTCCTACAAAATCTAAGGAATAAGATATTTTTTCAAGTAGTTGGAAGCGAGATATAAATTTTACTATCTGATAATAAGAAAAAATAGAAAACTGTATGTAGGAGGACCTTCCCGTTACAATTAAAAACTCATATTTGGAGAGGCTTTCTTAGAGGTGTCTAGGAGCTTATTTTTCCGAGTACCAATCGAAAAAAATTTTTTTTTTTTTAATTACCCTAGCCTACATACTAAACCCTAGTTGCGCCTCCTGCAGTTTTACTGAGGCCCTGTGGGACCGCCGTTACGCATTTCATCGCAGGGCAAGTGTAACCTGTGAGCTCACGTCATTACAGCGCTATTCGTTGCTCTAAATTCGTTCCTTCTTTGCTGTTCTTCTCTTGTCAGGTCATGGAGTACCATGGCTGACATCTTCTCGATTCTATTCCACATATTCCTCGAGTGCAACATATACTTAGATCACTATATTCTCTGGTGTTATTCGGTCGGATACTTCCCTTTCCAAAGATAGTCACTCATTTGTATATTTCCGACAGTTAAAAAATATGTGTTCTGCGTTCTCGCTACTGCTTCCACAGAAAGAGCAAGCTACTCCCTCATCGTGGCCGTACTTACATATGCAAGTCCTCCCTGAAGCATCCATGTCCTGTTAGGAACTGCGTCATGTAATAATCTATTTCGCGGTGTTTGCGTTCCAGCCATGCTTGTATGTTACCGATTAAACGGTATGCCCATCTCCCCTTGCATATTGTATTCCAGCGTGTTTGCCATTCGTTTAAGCTGCCTTGTCTTTCTTCTCTACGCTCTGCCACCGATAGTTTCCGGCCTGCGCTTTTACTTTTATCATTCGTTGTTTGTATTCGCTTCAGTTCGAGAGCCATTATGTCTGGAGGCATAATTCCTGCTAGAACACCAACAGCTTCATTAGAAACCGTGCGAAATGCACTGGCTATTCTGATCGCGCTCAACCACAACAGCGATTGTGCCATTCCGGCATATGTTTTATGTATTAATGTTGGTCCCCAAACAGGTGCCGCATACATTACAATTGACTGACTGGCCTTGCCCAGAACAGCTCTCCTGCTCTGTTTCAGCCCTTCTATGTTTGCCATTATCCTTGATAAGGCCATGTTTACACGCGCCGCTTTTTCACACGTTTTTCAACATGCATTTTATAGTTGAGTCTCGCATCAATCCTTACACCAAGGTATTTCATAGCAGATTGTGTTGTAATGTTGCACCCGTCTGTGTTCAGCGAAATAATTTCCTGTTTCTTTCTGCTAGTTATAAGCACTGCTTTCGTTTTATGACCGGCAAGGTCGAGTTTTGAACTCGTTAGCCACTGCTTTATCTTTAGTACAGTATCACTACATATATGTACTTTGTATTTGATGGAACTCCTTAGCAACTATTGTCACTGCAATTTCATCTGCGTATCCAATTATTTGCACTTCTTTCGGTAGAGGGAGGCGCAATAATCCATCATATAGTGTATTCCAAAGGAGTGGGCCTTGTGGCACACCACCCGTTACCCTATACTTTTTTGGCTCTTCGTTAGCGTCGTAGGGCGAGATCCAATCGGCCAAACAGCTTTGTATGATGTACAGCAAATAGTTCGATGTTTGTTTCAGCACTAATGCACGCATTATATGAGGCCAATGCACTATGGGTCAAATGAATGGTTTTTGAGGCAAGAAATCACAGGAAGCAGCTGTAGCCTCAAAATTTAGTACAGGTGACTACGATGGTCATCTTACTCTTCGATAAAAATCTCAAGTCGATCCGCCCTAACCACGCCCACTTCTAGTAACTATTTTGTTTACCACGTTAAAATTATTAGAATGCCCACATGCATTGACCGGAAAAGTAAGCTTAGCGGTGGGAGAGTTAATAGAAAACACGGTCCTTGGATAATGGAGCATTCTGCTAAAAATAAAATTTATTTACTAATAAAATTATTAACATAAAACCATGAAATTAAATAAGTCTTTTTTTGCTAGTGCTCGGCTTACAAATTAATTTGTGCTTCCAATGTCATCAAGATTTAATTCCACTAAAAAGAGAACATTAAATTTTATAAAAGTTAGTATATTATAAATAACTCTTACTTCAAAATTGTACCCGACGACTGAGAAGACTTTGTTTCCGTAAGTACGTTGAAAACTTTTCCATCAATTAAAGTCATTATAAATTCATATTTTACTGATATTTTTCTACCATTAAAAAATATTCTAAGGGCTCAAGGTTTTTTATTTCCATATCCAGATTGTTTTTTTCTTTCAAAATATGTTCCTTCGTTTCCTTAATAAATTCAATTTTAAGTGGTCGGCAAAAACGAACAGATTGAGGTGTACGATTAATCCAAACGGTTTCATGATGCGACGTGATTAATTTTAGTGGTATAATTGATGTCACAAATAGCGAGTTGTCTTAACTTTCTGGGGTATTGCTACTGAATATTTGTTTAAAAGAACTTTGTCCTCTGGAAACGTCGAAACCATAACTTAAAACCAATCTGACATCACTCAGCTCATCTATTTGCATCAAAACTTCTTCTTGGTATGACAAAATTCTTGTTGCTGTATGGTGAACCAAGCTCTGCTGAGGAATTTGTGCTGATGATTCCGTTACCGATAGTCCATCAGGTCGGCATTGCAGTTTGCACTCTTGAATTTTTTGGTAATGTGGATAAATATCACAGTTTCGTGACTTGCTCATTGCCCGAATGTTTATGTACTGTTGCTTTGTTAAATTATTTTCTATCAAAAATAGTAATGCTTCCTCGGGGGATAGTGGTAATGGTTTTTGGTCATTGGAGGTTAAAGTTTTTCTCATTTTTGTAGCCCTAGATGGAGATGAAGCTGCTTCCTAACAAAGTTTAAATTATTTTGATGCATAAGCTGATATTGAAGCAGCATGGACCAATAATTTGGTATCGTGACACTGTACGGACGACTTCGGAAGCAAGTTTCCGTTTTTGCCTCGCACTTCCCTCGCTGCATCCAACATGAGGGCGACCTCTTTTGTTTGCGACATCACACTCAGAAATTTTAAATTCAGTCACATTTGATAGCCATAAACTTTCGTTGTTCTCAAATCTCTTCGCACATCTTTGGTTCTTGTTCCGCTTTTGGGTAGCATTTGCACAAAAATTGTTAATTTTCTTTTTGATTGATGCCATACATTCGTCATCCATACTTCTATTAAATTTCTTGAAAATCCAGTTGACAACAATCGTAGCATTTCGGTTATTATCTAACCAAAATTTAACTATATCCGTATATTTTATTTTTACGCAATCTTAAAAGGAAAATATAAATAATTTAGAGCAGTTGGGCTGCAGTTGGCTGCAGTTGAAATTACAACCACATGAAAGTACACATCATAACCTTTCTCCACATATATATTGTTCAACAAATACGTTCCAATAAACAAAGTACTACTCCAAGAAACACGAGGTCAATAACCAAAACTCCACAGTAAATACGACACAATTTGATGCAACAAAAAATTTACAACAACAACATTTTTATGAAACTTATTAATAACATTTTTTTTTACATACCTGAATTAATATTTTCCATTTTATAAAAATTGTATACAATTATAATATTTTGTTAAACAATGGATTAAATGTTAGGCACTATAAAGGTGAATGTCAGAAAAAAAAACAAACCAAAAAAAACTAAAACTTTGACAGCTTGGCTTTAAGACGTGGGTTGCCACCTGACTCTAATTTTTGTATTTTTGGGTATTTCAAAATGTTAATTACAAAATGCCATTATCCTTTTTTTGAAATAGTACACTTTAAAAATTGATTTTTTGCCTCAAAAACCATTCATTTGACCTATAGTGCAATGGGCCAAGTTAAACGCGTTTCTCACATCAAATGTAACGACCGCACAATATTCTCCTTCAATAGCCTTTTCTGCTATATCTGTCACTTTCTTGATTGCATCAGGAGTTGAACGCTTTTTAAGAAAGCCATATTTTTTATCAGAGAGACCACCATCTCCTTCCAGGTGATTTTCTAGATGGGTACAGACTATCCGCTCCAGGGTTTTGCCCATCGTATCGATCCTACAGAGCGGTTGATAGGAGCTTAGTTCTCCTGCCGGCTTGTTTG
>NW_026090063.1:0-23091 GCF_024586455.1 Bactrocera neohumeralis | reverse complement strand
GTTCATCATCAATTTTTAGACCTGCGTTTCTCACTTTAAATGCAGTCATTATCATTGAGTTTACATACTCTTGCATAGTCTCGCAGTCTGACAGCTTGAGTTGTACCAATTGCTTCAACAGTTCCACCTTGCGCGTCAAACCTTTATCTTCGTAGGCTTCCATGAGTGCTTCCCACGCGTCTTTAGCTGATGTTTTATCTGCAAAGTGACCAAAATTATTTGGCTCCACCAACATCGTGATTTCAGCTAGTGCTTTTTCATTAGCATCACGATCAGCATCAGCTGCAGTGACAGGCAAACCATTCTGGACCATTTTCCAGTGGCCTTTTATGACCAAATATGATTTTGCCTGGCATTTCCAGACATCAAAATTTTCACGACCGCGAAGTCGTTCGACGGGTACCGAAAAAACGTTCGACATTATTTAAATTGTAAAATATATTCCAAATCAAAAGTCAATATATTTACTTAACACACAGAACCTTTTTTACCCGCATTTATTTATTGATGGGTTAAATTAACTTTGTGTGGCAAAGGCCCATAACCTGTTAGGAGAGTAAAACGCGTGTTGACTTGGCGACAGTAGAAAACAGAAGAAGGAAGTTTATTAAATAATGAACTTAGCTTCTATTCATAATGACATCTGTAAGTCTAATAATATACAGAGTGTTTCGTAAGATTATAAATGCACAATTTTCTTCTCAACAGATAAGTTACAGCTCATAGTCGCCGACGTGTCGTAACCGACTGTCTACCAGGCGCCATGACAAGTCTGCAGCTGCTACGTTTCTAAACGCATTTTTCTCGAATCATCATTTTCTGAAACTGTCATGGTCCTAAAAAAAAGGAATTCAACCGATTGCTTTAAATTTACATATGTTCTTTTACTCATTTATAGTTATTGTCCCTACCAGAATTGTTTCTTTGCGAAAAGATTTTCAATTTTTTTAAACGATTTTTAACGAAAAAAAAACAAGATTTTCGTATGGTATGTACATACAAAGGTAATTAGTATGAAACATTTAATATTTGCAACCAATGTTGTTTGATTTTCCGCACCATGTATATTTTTCGCACCGCTTATTTATTTTCCTAATTGTATCCTATGTTTATATCTATACAAGCATTTGAAAATATACGGCAATATATAAAAATAATTCGCGTTTCTTGATTCGCGGTTGTGTAATCGCGTTTAGAAATATGCGCTAAAGCGCTAATCTATATAAATATATATACACAGTGGCGTAGCTACAACTTCGGGCGCCCGGGTCCAAGGATGTTCTGCCGCCCCCTTTATCTACCTACCTACAAGTTTCATGAGATGCTTCGAACAAAAGTGAATTTTTACAAAATATCTTCGATATTAAGTATATAAAATTTAGGAACTAGAAGCCACGCAAATTCTGAAATTCCAAAATTCTCACAACACGGTTTTTGAGGAAATTGATAGTAAATTTACAAGACATCTTATTGAAAGCCATAGAAAACACCCATCAACCAACTACCAATGGAAATATCCACCCGTTTCACAAATTTCGAAAAGCTTAATGACCGTTTCGGTTTTATTTGTGATTTTGAACAAATTATAGAACTAACCAGAGACTCATATAATGACAAACTCGTTGAAATTAAAGAAAAATGCCAGCAACAACAGTGACATCCGAGACGTCCTGCTTTTATAAAGAGAACAAAGAAAAACGAAGAACAAATTGAATTTTCGCCAGAAAAAGTTTTATTATACATTTCTTCAATGGGACTTGAAGCCTACAAGACGTTAGCGACAGCTTTAAGAATACTACTCACTATACCTGTATCAGTTGCATCTTGTGAAAGATCTGTTAGCAAACTTAAATTGATCAAATCTTACTTGAGATCGACTATGAGTCAGAGTAGACTGTCCAATCTTGCGATTCTCTCAATAGAATATGAAACTTTTAATAACAATGATATGATATGTGATTTTGCAGCGATAAAAGCTAGAAAAGTGCATCTTTAAGTTCTATCACTATTTTTAAGAAAGATATTAGCCAAAAGATATAAGACAAATTCAAAGACTGAAGAGTATTCGAGTAAAAATTAATATTTTTCATTGTTATTCAGGTTATTACATTGTGAGTGTACAACTTTTTATCTTTTATAATAAATTTTATAAAAAAATTGGTTGAAGTATTTTCTGAATATTGAAAAACAGCGAAAATCGCTTTGCCGCCCCCAAGACGTTGCGCCCGGGGCGACGGCCCCCTTCGCCCCTCCCTAGCTACGCCACTGTATATACATATATGTATTGTATATCAATTTTAGTTATGTATAATCCGTTTGATGACATGTATATATGTATGTTGTATTCGTTCTCTTTTATGCTTTATTTTTCTTGCTACTTTTTGCTTTCTTTTTTGGAAGCAATCCCCTTCACAGCTTGTTTAAATGAGTTAAGCATCCACCCCCTCTACCCGGTAAAACTGGTGCATCCTAATAAAACAGCGCAATTCACCACAGAATGCTACTGCAACGCAAAACCAATAACTCACCACACCTATACCAACCCAACCAACAAAAGGAATGGACAACGGGGAAGCTGACACAATTCGCCACGCACTCATCGCTGATACACATTCGCTTTCCACATCCGTTTTATCGACAACTAGCCCGCGCACTGTTTTTTATGGTTTGATAAAACTTCGACGTTGTTACCACCCGGCTACAGCATCCTTTGGTACAGCATCCATACTTGGATTCGATTACGATTCTGCACGTCTCATTTTGATCGCCGCTGATCTTATGTGCCACCGATTTGGGATCAGTACATCAGTACATTTGCTTTTGTAAATTTTATTGTAAACCCAAACAATTTACTCTGCAAATTAAATGTATTTTAAACTCGACATCGATGTGTATTTTTTATTAATAAAATGTATTTAATGCGCCATCAGTAAAAGGTGTAAACAGTGGCTATATATGTATTTAACTATGGTCCTTCGAGCCATAGTGACAGGCACTATGGATTAAAAACAAAAAAAATTCAACTAATTTTTCAACAAAACACATACATATGTATATAAGAATATACAAAAAAGAATATTAATTGTGCGGTGGCTATAAAAGTGCTCTCTAGTGAGAATGTGAAGTGACAAAAATAAAACAAATTACATGAAAAATCAAAATATACAAAACAGTCAACAGGTACAACAAAAAACATACAGACATTCAAGCACGAAATAATAAAACACAACAAAACCCAGTGCAGTGAGGTGAAGTATAGTGGCAAACAAAAAACAAAAAAAAAAACAAAACAGCAACCAAGCCAAAAGAGCTCAGTTTGCTAAAATTAAAAAACGAAAAGTGCAGTGGAACAAAAAAAAAATCAAAAAAAAACCAAAACTGCGGTGAAAAAACATAAAGTTATAACAATAAAATATACAAAACTGTACAAATACAAAAAACTATAAATCGGGCGCGAAAAGAAAAAGCTCCTAACAAAGACACAAAGCAAAAAACAAAAAATCAAGTGCAGTGACTCATCAAAAAAAAAAAAAATGCATACAAGTATATGCAATAACAAAAACTGGAGTGATTAGAGAACCAAAATATACCAAATAATTTCTGCAGGCACAAACAAAAATTTTAAACAAACAAAACCCCACACAATCGTTCGCGAAAGAGAAAATAAAACAAATAGCTAAAACATAAAGCAGCAATAAAAAACAAACGGGTGAATTTTGTATCTTCGTCGCGTTCGAGCGTTTTTAAAAAAGTTAGTACCGAGTTTTCCCTAGAGAAAATAAACCAGTTGGTTTGGATATTTGAATCAGACTGAACTTTCACTTTATTAATTATAATCATCAAAGTTACTATTGCAATGAATTATTGCTTACAAATCATAAATACTTATTACATATGTTTTGCAAGAAAGTAAGTGCTTGCTTATACATCATTTTTACTTAAATGCTGATTAAGGGAATAACCTCATAACTTAATAGTTTATACAGATTCTTGGAAATATTGTTAACAAAGTGATTTTGTTTTGTATCTTTTAATTTGATTTTTGCGATAGCAAAGGATGTGGTATCACATTACAATTTTACTGATTTCCGGTTGTGCTATTTATTTCATTAAGAAATTCAGCAAATTTATCAGTTTTACTATTTGTTAATGGCTTATTTATATATGTAACTACTCCCCCTTTTAGATTAGAATTCTCCTGAATTCTTTTATTTAATATTGTCTTGATATATTTGTGTTTTTTGATTAAGACAATAGCTACTAACAAAATTATAATTATGCTTAATATGTTGCAAATATGTGATACATTCGTATGTACTTTCAATTTAAAAATGTTTTCTATAGTTGATTTATGTTCTTCTATAATTTCATCAAAAGTAATTTTTTTCGTGAAATTCTGATTGTCTTTATATTTTACGGTTACAATATTTTCCCTTATATCTTCAACAAAATTTGAAAAATAATAGTCATTAATTTTAATTGAACAATTATTAAACCTTATTACATAGTTTCCACTTATTAATGGTAGTTCTTGATTACATGTATTATTAATTTTTAAAGTATTTGCATTTTTAATAACAATTGTTTTTATATCTAGTGCTAATATCTCAAGCTCGTTATTTTTTGTGAGTTTACAATTTTTCCTTAAAATACAGTGGTTACTTGGTTTTAATCCTTTCAATGATTTATTTTCTTCAAATGTAAACGTTTTATTTTCATAAGTAAATATTTCTTCAATTTTTGCTTCTATTTCATTTTGGTCTTTGTTTGGGATTGCAATAATTGTTCTTATTTTTATATGTTCAAAATTTTTAGGTATTTTATATTAAATAAGTATTATTTAAATTTGCTGTTCCCAATTGTATATATTTAAGTTTATTAAAATCAATATTATATTTTAAAATTTCTTCACTTGTTAATATATTAGGATGTAATATCCCATATTTGGCTGATACTATATTGTCTTGTATATGATCTATTTTACTTTTTAATAATTGGATTTTAGTGTATTGGTCTAAGTATAGATTTTGTTTATCATCATCATACATTAACTTATTTATAGAATTAAGTTCTTTTTCGATTTTTATCCTATCACTTTTAATAATTTTCTTAAGATACTCCAGAGCTGAATTAAAATAGTCATTGACTTCAATTTGATGATTTATTGTTTCATTAGTTCGTAAAAGGTGTGTTTGTATGTTTTGTCTATCGTCTTCGTCGATTGTACCAAAGAGCCATTTCGACATTGTGCCTATTGCGTCAACTAAACCTCTTTTATTTCTGTTTTTGTTTGGCATGAGTGTCATTAGCTTATTCCTAACTTCTAGTAACTCTCTTTGTAATATTTCTTTGTTTTCTATTTTCATTAAAATTACATTATCTGTCATATAATTAATGATATTTTCTATTTGTTGAAGATCTATCATATGTATAACTATGTCGCTGTCTTTAGGTATTTCTTGATTTCTAATTTCTAAATCTATGAATCCGTTTTGTTCCGTTATTTCTGTCAAATCTATTGTGCCGTCACAATGTTGTGTCATTAATGTGGCTATTACTGTCCACATTATCCAAATCTGTAAATTTTAAAGGTCTTTTTATATTGGAAGGATGAATATTTTCTAACCTTTCTTTCTTGTATCTAGGTTGTTCCTTATGCCTAACAGCTTTATAATTTTTTATAAATCCTTCTTCTCTCTTTTCCTCATAATTTTCTTTTTTCTGATTTAATTTATTTATAATTTTATTCTTTGCTGCTATTAAATTGTTTTTATTATTTCTAAATCTACTTCATTATGCTGTACCTTATTTGGTGTGCATTTTATTGTTGAGTGACATCTTTTAAATTTTTCTGCTATAGTATTATGAAATCTTTCTACATCTGCATTACCTGTATGACTATGGGGTTTTGTTAGATGAATTTCAACATTTTCATTATCTAGGAATTCTTTTATTCTTACTGCTTTAAATTCATTATCTGCAATAATTTTTCTAGGTTTCCCTACTTTAGTAAAGTGATCTTCTAACTGCTCAATAATGGTTATGTGGTTTCTATCATTTAACAAGTATGCTGCACCGAACTTAGAAAATTTATCTACTACTGTCAAAAAATGATGCCCTTTCATTACATACGTATCTACATATGTATATGTACAATATCATTAATTTTTGAAGGCGTCTCTGAAAGTTTCAATTTTGGTTTAATAGGATTTCTGTCGTACTTAACTTCCTGACATATTTCACATTGGTTAATTACAATTTGAATTAATTGCAATAACTTTGGATAATATATTTTATTCTTTATTTGGTTGTATGTTTCCTGAATGCCTGAATGAAAGCTTTCCCTAACGTGATATAAAGAAATCTGTTTGACTGCTTCTACTTCTGTCTCAATATCTTTTGCTCTCATTGTACATTTTATAAATTCTAATTGACTATCATTAGAAAACATTTGGATTAATTTTTCCTGTACTATATTATATTGATGTTCTGAAATTTCTGAGAATATTCCTATTTTACCTTTTGTGATATATTTCCTAAATATCTCACTCAAATTATCGAAATCATATTCCGAAATGAAAATAATTCTTTTACCGTGTATAATTCAGTTTTGTTGTTTGTTAAAATAATTTGCGTCTTATATTTGTTGACAATTTCCTCTTTGATATAAAAATGGTCGTCTAATTCTTCTTCTGCTGAATGCACTGTTGCTAAAGTTTCTTCATCTTCCTCTTCCATATTGTTTATAGAATAATTTGAACTATTGGAAATTGTTTCGTCCATATTTTCTGAAATAATATCCTCATTTTCTTTTATCCTACTTAAAAAGTCTGCTACTTTATTTTCTTTGCCTTTTAAATATTCAATGTCAAATTGGTATTCTCCAAGTTTTAATAACCATCTTTGATGTCGAGCTCATATATCTTTTCCTTTGTATTTAGAACGTAAAAATTTTATCGGTTGGTGGTCAATAAAAATTTTGAATTTATTTCCATAGAGGTATGGTCTAAAATAATTTATACTCCACATTATCGCAAGAAATTCTTTATCTGTTGCGGAATAGTTTCTTTCGTGGTTATTCAAAGTTCTTGAGGCGTAACACACTGGGTGTCCCTCTTGTGATAATACTGCACCAATCGCATAATTGGATGCATCAGTTGTTAAAATAAATTGTTTTTCGAAATCTGAATAACGTAATATTGGATGAGTACTTATTAGTATTTTTAATTTTTCAAATGCTTCAATATATGTTGGATCTTTAAGATTAATTTTAACTCTTTTTTTCAAATACTTGGTTATAGGTTGCGCTATTCTAGCGTAGTCTTTTACGAATTTACGATAGTAACCGATGATTCCTAGAAAACTTTTAATTTGTCTTTCTGTTTTTGGGATTTGTAAATTTTCTATAACTTTAATTTTGTTAGGATTTGGCTTCATGCCTTCCTCCGTTAAAATGTGTCCTAAGAACTCTGTTTCTTTCTTTAAAAAATTGCATTTATCAATTTGAATTTTAAGATTTTTACTTTCAAGAATTTTAAAAATTTCGCCTATCGCCCTAATATGTTCATTCAATGATGTGCTAAATATTAGAATATCGTCTAAATACACCACACATGTTTTATTTATATAGTCTCTAAGTATTTCATTCATTAGCCGCTGAAATGTGGCTGGTGCATTTTTCAGTCCAAAAGGCATTCTTACGAATTCATAAAGTCCATGTGGTGTTACAAACGCTGTTTTTTCTCGATGTTCCTCTTTTACTAGGATTTGGTGGTATCCTTTCGCTAAATCTAAAGTAGTAAAATATTGTGCTCTCCCTAATTTGTCTAAAATAGAATCAATATTTGGAAGGGGGTACTTGTCATCTATTGTAACCTCATTCAATTTTCTATAGTCTATTACAATTCTGTATTTCTGATGATTTCACCTGAATTATCTATTTTTTTCGGCACTACTATTAATGGGCTTGAATATCTTGAGTGACTTTTTTGGATTATTCCCTGCTCTTCCATTTCCTTAATTTGTTTTCTAACTTCAATTTCATGCTGAGGTGGATACCTATACAATTTTGAATTAATCTGCTGCTGCGTTGTGGTTTTAATTTCATGTTGGATTTCCGTTGTGTTAGTCAGTTTATCACCATCTTTAAATAATAATTTGTTATATCTTTCGAGCAATTTAATTATTTCTCTATTTTCTTCCTCATTTAAATGATTTAGGTTTAATCTCTCCAATTTTAACTCTGCAGTTTCAAGATTACAAATTTGATTTAAGTCATTTAGTTTATTTAAAATCGTACTTTCTTTTCGGTTTAGAGTTATTTTCCCTTTTTCTATATCAATATACGTATTGAGAAAAGTAAGCATGTCCATGCCTATTATAAAGTCATATTTTCGTCCTCTTAATGGTGTAACTTTCCATCTTGTTCTCGCGTTGCTAGGTAAGTTAAATTCTTCTGTTGCTAATGTATGTACCTCATAATTTATTTTATCTTCATTTGTAATTGTACTAAATGTTAGGGGATTTTTCAATTTAATTTTTGGAAAATCATCGATCTCGCTATTAATCAGGCTTAAACTAGCTCCTGTGTCAATTAGTGCGATATAATTCTTTTTATTAATTTTAATTTTTATTTTAGGTAATGATTCCGAGGCTGCTTCGTAAAAAAAATACTATTATTAACTTCTTCTTCTCTTGCTATATCAGTTCTGGAAGCTCCTACCTGGCTTTGCCTACTCGAGTATAAGCGATCTTGGCTATACTGGGAATTAGGGTGTCCTGCCAATTGAGGGCTCATTGAACTATATTGGATATTATCTATCTCCATCGGTTCGCCTTGGTTTTGCTTAAATTGATTATTTCGACCATAATTCTGTCTATATTGGTTAGATTGATTTTGACCAAAGTTTGGATTATATTGATTTGGTTGATTTTGATTAAGACTTGGCCTAGGGTTCCCTACCGCTTGTGGTCTTTGAAAATTACCTGAATTGGGTTTATAATTATTGTTAAATCTTCCACTATTATATTGTTTAAATTGGCCTGATGAATTATGTCTATTATCACTTTCGTATATTTGATTACATAAACCTTGATTATATTTATTCCTATAATTTGTATTCTGCCTTTGTCCTCGATCAGGATACCTATTAATATATTTTTCCGCTGAGCTGTCTCCTTTTATCTTAAATTTCATATATTCTGGCCTAATATTACTGTCTTCGAATCTTCTACTAGCCATTATCCTTATTATTTCATTTAGATTCCCTTCTTTATAAATTTTATAATACTCTCTATAATACTCCTTGAGTCATCTCCTTTACTGTATTTACTAACAAACTGTCCATGTTACTTAAGTCAATGTAGCTGTCACCCCTATATTACACTGTCAGTTCGTCCGACTTATATTTAATATTTTGTATTTCTCTTATCAGTTCATTAACGGAACTTACCTTAAGATTCCCAATCTTTTTATATAGATGATGTGGCTCCACTTCGGGTCGATACCTCAGTTTTAATGTTTCCTTAATTAGCTGCCAGTTATCTGGTTGAGGTATATTGATTATTGTGGTTTTAGCTTCTCCCTGGATGGTTCCTTTTGTAGTTCTGTGTCATTCGTTGTTGATAATAGGTACTCGATGCTGCTGAAGAATGAATTTATGGAAATATCGCCTGTCCCCGTAAATATCGGCAGGTCATTTACTGTTTTTATGAGTTCATGTCTGCCACTGTTGCTTCCTTCTGTCCGGTTTCTTAACTCAAGGTAAGCTTGCCGCATTTGCTCTAATTGTTGCTTTCTGTGAGCAAGCTCCTCTACCAGGTTGACTGCCGCCATCTGAGTCTGATCGTTCTCCATGTTTCTACTGCTATCGTAGGCTCGGTGCCTTGACGATTTAGTTCTATTTTCAATGGTTTCGGTTACTTTACTTTATAAACTTTCATTTTTTGGTGAATTCACGCTGTTCTTGTTTTGAGTCGTGTTCACTGCAAAAAACTTTCACAAAAACTTCTTTTTAACTTGATCAGGTAAATTAACGCCTTTTAATTTTTAAGGTCGTTTTCACTTCTGAACTTTTTAGTTTAATTTTTCCTTTTACAATTAACGTTCACTGCACATCGGTGGTGTCGATTATTGCGTCTTTCCGGATTACTATATATAGTTAATTATATTCTGGAGGGTCTGGTCAACTCCTGAGTTGGCTACAGAATCGCAGAATTAGTTTGGGAATTTATAAAAAAACTATTTAGTACAGCGATTTCCGGAGGAAAAAAAATTTCTGTTTCTCGAATGCGGTTCGATCACTGAATCCTTAATATTTCTAAGGATCCTACCGACTGCGCCAATTTTGTATCTTCGTCGCGTTCGAGCGTTTTTAAAAAAGTTAGTACCGAGTTTTCCCTAGAGAAAATAAACCAGTTGGTTTGGATATTTGAATCAGACTGAACTTTCACTTTATTAATTATAATCATCAAAGTTACTATTGCAATGAATTATTGCTTACAAATCATAAATACTTATTATACTTATTACATATGTTTTGCAAGAAAGTAAGTGCTTGCTTATACATCATTTTTACTTAAATGCTGATTAAGGGAATAACCTCATAACTTAATAGTTTATACAGATTCTTGGAAATATTGTTAACAAAGTGATTTTGTTTTGTATCTTTTAATTTGATTTTTGCGATAGCAAAGGATGTGGTATCACATTACAATTTTACTGATTTCCGGTTGTGCTATTTATTTCATTAAAAAATTCAGCAAATTTATCAGTTTTACTATTTGTTAGTGGCTTATTTATATATGTAACTGGCGCGAACATTACAACAAAACTACATACACACAACAAAACAGCAGCACAAGGAGGTAGCTAGGTGGAGCACAGGACGGGGAACATACCAAGAAAAAGGCAATTGGGCAACATACATATCTACATGTATACACCCTACAAGTGAAGTGAGTTAGTGAAGAGACGTGTTTTTTTCTGGTGCTCCGTTTATGGCCCCAAATTCGGTAGGAGATAATTCAAAATTAGTTCCTAAACGCGTCGAAATACACACGGTGTCCACATCAACTCAACGAAAGCAGAAAACGAGAGTAAAAAGTTATAAAAGCGGTGGAAAAGGAGGATGGAGTCATGTGTAGAAGTTCACGCAAGTGAGGAAAGTTCTCTGATCGCCATTCACTTGGGAGTGGCCAGAAACGATTCTTTTACACATGGCTCAAGCAGCTCACTACTTCCGGTCTTTGACCAAGTATCCTCTGGGTAGCCTAAGAACATCCGTTCGACGGCGAGCTAAAGTGAGAAGGCGAAACATTCCCTACAAGGGTTGTGCGCTGGGTTTGGGACCCGCCACGTAAAAAACACCCCCAGTGAAGAGCTACAACCAGCGTCGGATGAGAGACCCCCCTTTTGATGACGACCATGGCAAACGAAATAAGGACTACGAATTGAGGGCATGCACCTGGAATGTCCGGTCCCTTAATTGGGAAGGTGCCGCTGCCTAGCTGGTTGATGTCCTCGTAAAGACAAAGGCTGACATCACCGCCGTCCAAGAAATGCGATGGACGGGACAAGGACAGAGACGAGTAGGTCCTTGTGACATTTACTACAGTGGCCATATAAAGGAGCGCAAGTTTGGTGTAGGATTCGTGGTGGGAGAGAGACTCCGTCGCCGAGTACTATCATTCACTGCGGTGAATGAACGTCTAGCCACAATCCGCATCAAAGCGAGGTTCTTCAACATATCGCTGATTTGCGCCCACGCCCCGACGGAAGAGAAGGACGATGTGACCAAAGATGCCTTCTATGAGCGCTTGGAGCGCGCTTATGAGAGCTGCCCCCGCCACGATGTCAAAATCGTGCTTGGCGACTTTAACGCCAGGGTGGGCAAAGAAGGTATATTTGGCACTACGGTCGGTAAATTCAGCCTCCACATCGAAACAACCCCAAATGGGTTGAGGCTGATTGACTTCGCCGGGGCCCGAAATATGGTTATCTGTAGTACTAGATTCCAGCATAAGAAGATTCATCAAGCTACCTGGCTGTCTCCGGATCGAAAAACTACCAACCAGATCGATCATGTTGTGATAGACGGAAGACACGTCTCCAGTGTTTTAGATGTGCGTGCGCTCCGAGGTCCTAACATCGACTCGGACCACTATCTTGTTGCAGCTAAGATTCGCACCCGCCTCTGTGCAGCAAAAAAACGCGCGCCACCAAACACAAGGAAGGTTCGACGTCGAGAAGCTGCAATCACAACAGACAGCCGAAGGATTTTCTACTCGGCTTGCACTCCTGCTCTCTGAGAGCACTCGTCAACAACTCGGTATAAGGGAACTGTGGGACGGCATTTCAAACTCCTTACGTACAGCTGCAACCGAAACCATTGGTTTTCGGAAAGTGCAAAAGAACAGCTGGTACGACGAGGAGTGCCGTGTCGCAGCGGAGAGAAAACAGGCTGCCTACCTCGCAACGTTACGATCGACCACTACACGTGCGGGATGGGATAGATACCGAGAGTTGAAGAGGGAAGCGAGACGCATTTGTAGACAGAAGAAGAAAGAGGCTGAAATGCGTGAGTACGAAGAGCTTGATAAGCTGGCCGACAGGGGTAATGCTCGAAAATTCTACCAAAAAATGCGGCGGCTTACGGAAGGTTTCAAGACCGGAGCGTATTCCTGTAGAACCCCCAAAGGTGATCTAGTCACTGATGCCCAGAGCATACTTAAATTATGGAGGGAACACTTCTCCAACCTGCTGAATGGCAGTGAACACACAACACCAGGAGAAGGAGAATCCGATTCCCCAATCGATGACGATGGAGCAGACGTTCCATTACCCGACCATGAAGAAGTTCGAATAGCAATTGCCCGCCTGAAGAACAACAAAGCGGCAGGGGCCGACGGATTGCCGGCCGAGCTATTCAAACACGGCGGCGAAGAACTGATAGGTGCATGCATCAGCTTCTTTGTAAAATATGGTCGGACGAAAGCATGCCCAACGATTGGAATTTAAGTGTGCTATGCCCAATCCATAAAAAAGGAGACCCCACAATCTGCGCCAACTACCGTGGGATTAGCCTCCTCAACATCGCATATAAGGTTCTATCGAGCGTATTGTGTGAAAGATTAAAGCCCACCGTCAACAAACTGATTGGTCCTTATCAGTGTGGCTTTAGACCTGGAAAATCAACAACCGACCAGATATTCACCATGCGCCAAATCTTGGAAAAGACCCGTGAAAGGAGAATCGACACACACCACCTCTTCGTCGATTTCAAAGCTGCTTTCGACAGCACGAAAAGGAGCTGCCTTTATGCCGCGATGTCTGAATTTGGTATCCCCGCAAAACTAATACGGCTGTGTAAACTGACGTTGAGTAACACCAAAAGCTCCGTCAGAATCGGGAAGGACCTCTCCGAGCCGTTCGATACCAAACGAGGTTTCAGACAAGGCGATTCCCTATCGTACGACTTTTTCAACCTGCTTTTGGAGAAAATAGTTCGAGCCGCAGAACTAAATAGAGAAGGTACCATCTTCTATAAGAGTGTACAGCTGTTGGCGTATGCCGATGATATTGATATCATCGGCCTCAACACCCGCGCCGTTAGTTCTGCTTTCTCCAGGCTGGACAAGGAAGCACAGAAAATGGGTCTGGCAGTGAACGAGGGCAAGACGAAATATCTCCTGTCATCAAACAAACAGTCGTCGCATTCGCGACTTGGCTCTCACGTCACTGTTGACAGTCATAACTTTGAAGTCGTAGATAATTTCGTCTATCTTGGAACCAGCGTAAACACCACCAACAATGTCAGCCTAGAAATCCAACGCAGGATAACTTTTGCCAACAGGTGCTACTTCGGACTGAGTAGGCAATTGAGAAGCAAAGTCCTCTCTCGACAAACAAAAACCAAACTTTATAAGTCACTCATAATTCCCGTCCTGCTGTACGGTGCAGAGTCATGGACGATGTCAACAACGGATGAGTCGACGTTGCGAGTTTTCGAGAGAAAAGTTCTGCGAAAGATTTATGGTCCTTTGCGCGTTAGCCACGGCGAATACCGCATTCGATGGAACGATGAGCTGTACGAGATATACGACGACATCGACATAGTTCAGCGAATTAAAAGACAGCGGCTACGCTGGCTAGGTCATGTTGTCCGGATGGACGAAAACACTCAAGCTCTGAAAATATTCGACGCAGTACCCGCCGGGGGAAGCAGAGGAAGAGGAAGACCTCCACTCCGTTGGAAGGACCAAGTGGAGAAGGACCTGGCTTCGCTTGGAATATCCAATTGGCGCCACGTAGCGAAAAGAAGAAACGACTGGCGCGCTGTTGTTAACTCGGCTATAATCGCTTAAGCGGTTTCTACGCCAATTAAGAAGAAGAAGAAGTTAAAACACTTAATAAATATCTATTTATTTGGGAGAAGGTACGCACAAAAGGGAAATAGCGAAGAGCGCATTTTCTTAGCTTTCCCTTTACACACCTACTTGGATCCCACAACCCACAATCCACACTAAGAGAAATTCCTGGGGATTACAACTTGAGGAATTTACGAGCAACAGCTGCAATAGTGGACTGCTATAGGAATAGCTGAGGAAATGTCAGCTAAACCTAAAGCAGCATTTACCATTACTGGTAATAAGAAGGATCATAGTCCGTTCACAAGGAGCAATAAGACCCCCCGATCACCTGATCGACAATGCGCTCAGACGCTAAAAGTTGCTACACCAACGACACAAGAAGTGACCCCAACAAACACGGTCTCGCACGATGTGACTGAATTAAATAACGTCACAATGCCAACTAAAAAGGCTAGCGCAGCCGATTTGCCAACACAAGGCACCACTAGCAGCGAAAACGCAATAAGTGTGAGCGAAGGAGAGAGCGCACTTATTGATCTGGGCACACTAATAGAAGAGCTAATTGCGCTCACCCATGGCCAAAAACAAAGGCATGTTAATCAACACATGCGTAACATAATCGACAAGATCTCGCAACTGCAAAAACAAGCAGTAGCAGAGGTTAGAGAGTCGGCTATCCACCCAACCGCCCAGGCGAAGAGAGGTCGCAGTACGCTCACTGAAGAACCAATGGTGGAGGAGCAGACTCTACAACAAAGCAAACGGTCATGCATCAATTCGCCGAAAACACGAGCAAGAACAAGTTTAATTGGTCAGTTCAAACGATCAGTAATAAGTTCTCAAATGTTATAAACCACGGCAAAGTCGCCAACAACAAAAATATTAAGCACGCAGCTAGCGAAAGGGCCTGATAATAAGGCAACAACAAATAATCCAATGGAGGAACAATGGAATGTAGTAGCTAAGAAAGCCAACCAGAAGCCAGCAAAATTACCAAAAACAAAACCACAAGCAATATTAATTTCAAAAAATGGGGACCTTTCCTATGCGGAGATCCTAAGAAAAATCAAGTCCGATTCAACACTTAGCGGATTCGGAAATAACGTCACTAAGATACGTAAAACGCAAAACGGTGAAATGTTGCTACAGCTAAGCGGGACTGCGATCCCAACCGACTCCCAGGAGAACATGAAGAAGTGTCTAGGGGATCAAGCCCACGTTAAACTTCTGACCCAGGAGACTCTACTGGAGTGCAAAGACCTTGATGAAGTTACAAGCAAGGAAGAAGTTCTTTACGCCCTACAGAAAGAATTAGGTAACACTGAACTGACGATCTCAACAATTAAGAACTTGAGAAAGTCCTATGGAGACACCCAAACAGCTCTCATTAAACTCCCGGTTGAGGCAGCTAGACAGCTTCAACTGACTAGGAAGCTGAAAGTTGGATGGGTAAATTGCCGTATTCGAGAATACAAACAACCACAGCGGTGCTTTAAATGTCTCGATTATGGACACACTGCAAAAACCTGCAAAAATGAGGACAGATCCAGACTCTGTAGAAGATGTGGCGCAGGAGAGCACCAGGCAAAGGACTGCAACAACAAGCCAAAATGTTTGCTCTGCTTGAATGCCGGTAGAAAGGAAATCGATCACTTTACTGGAAGCGTCAGGTGCCCAGTATACAAGAAGGCAGCTCAGGAGGTAATATGAGGTTTCTACAATTGAACGCAAACCACTGTCAAGCGGCTCACGACTTATTAAAACAGTCAGTTGCCGAAAAACAAATTGATGTGGTTCTACTAAGCGAACCATATAAAATCGAACAAGGCGTAACCTGGATAAGTGACACTCGAAGGAAAGCGGTTATATGGAAATGTAACCCTAATTTCGCGCAACTGGAGGCACCCTTCTTTTCTGATGGTTTTGTTCGATCAACAACTAATGATATTAATGTATATAGCTGCTACTTACCCCCCAGCCTCAACGACGAAGAATATCGTCGTATTATCGACAACCTAGTGGCCGATGCCAGAGGCAAAATGAAAGTTATAAAAGATGGTGACTTTAATGCCTGGACTATCGAGTGGGGATGCAAAAGAACCAACAGCAGAGGAAAAACCTTAATAGAAGCTTTTGCTTCCCTTGATCTGGAGCTTTTAAATGCTGGCAACCAATGCACATTCAACAAAGGTGGCCGACAATCTGTGATAGACCTAACGTTCGTACACTCGAGCTTAGTTCGCAAATCTCATTGGGAAATTAGTGATCATTACACTTTTAGCGATCACTATGCAATCATATTCGAAATAAATACCACACACGAACGACAGCGTTTACCGACCCTTAAAAGAAGTAACTGGCGACCCGCAACGTTCGACCCAGACCTTTTTGTAGAAGTCTTCAGGCCAACTGCTCTTCCCGACAATTTGTTGTCTGCTAACAGAGCTGCTTACACGATTATGAGCGGTATGAAGAGTGCATGTGACGCTTCAATGTCTAAGTTATCTCGACGCAAACACCATTCCCCAGTGTATTGGTGGAATGAGACGATCGCCAGGTTACGCAAAGAATGCCAGCAAGCAAGGCGCAAAAGTTACGTGGTACACCTGAGTACACCACTCTCCAAAAACATTTTAAGGAGAAAAGAAAACTACTTAAACAATCAATTAAAAAAAGCAAACAGGAATGCTTCCTCAAACTGTGCGACGATGTCGAAAACAACGCTTGGGGACTCGCTTACAAAACGGTAATGGGAAAACTACGCACTGGCGGGCAAATGCCTACCTCCCCCTCAATAATTGAGAGAATTGTTTCGGTCCTCTTCCCTATCCAACCCCCTCTCCATCAGGAGATCGTGAGAGTACCACAAACCCAGGCTATCCCAGCTGTTTCTAATGAAGAAGTCCAAGAAGCATGCAAACGGTTAAACCCATCTAAAGCCCCAGGACCAGATGGAATTCCGAATGTAGTGCTAAAAACAGCGATCACTACAAACATAGACCCCTTTCGAACCATGTATAATACATGCATCCAGGAAGGCCGCTTTCCCATCATATGGAAAAGGCAAAACCTGATACTATTGCCGAAACCCAACAAACCAATGACCGAACCGTCACACTTTCGGCCCCTTTGCATGTTAGACTCCGCTGGAAAGATTCTGGAGCGGATCATATACCAACGGCTAAATAAGGCAATCGACGATGCCGGTGGGTTATCACCCAACCAATTCGGATTCAGAAAGGCAAGATCCACAATTGCAGCTGTAAATTTAGTAAAGACCATGGCCGAACGGGCTATCAGCGGCAAAAGATGGAAAGGAGGCACAATACAGTACTGTATGGTTGTAACCCTGGATGTAAAGAATGCCTTTAACTCGGCATCCTGGCACAGTATTTTGAGTGCACTAAAAAGCTTCTCCGTGCCTCAATACCTTTACAACATAATACTAAGCTATTTCGAGGATAGAATTTTGAGCTACAACACTAGCGAAGGTTCTAAAAAATATAAAGTCTCTGGTGGAGTACCCCAAGGATCTGTTCTTGGGCCACTACTATGGAACGTCATGTACGATGGAGTACTGCGGCTGAAAGTACCGAAAAACGTTCATATTATTGGGTTCGCAGACGATATCGCTATTGTGGTCATAGCAAAACATATACACGATATAGTTTCGATAACCAACAGAACAATAGTGTTAATAAGCGATTGGCTCGAAACTAACGGTCTGAACCTAGCGGAGAGCAAGACCGAAGCGGTACTCATCACTGGCAGAAAAGTCCGTGAAGTTGCCACGTTCAATGCAAAGGGTGTAAGCATCACGACACAACCGGCAATTAAATATTTGGGAATCATACTCGATGCAAGGATGTCCTTTAAAGATCACTTAGCGTACACAGGCGAAAAAGCTACAAAAGTGTGCAGAGCCTTGACCCGGTTAATGCTCAATACCCGTGGGCCAAAGCAAAATAGAAGACGACTATTAGCTGGTGTACTAAAGTCAGTCGCGCTGTTCGGCGTCCAGATATGGGGAAAAGCTCTAGAAGTAAAATCATATCGCCGTGGCCTTTTTTCGATATATGCCACCTGCGCACTAAGAGTATGTTCTGCGTTCCGTACAGTATCGGAAGATGCTGCTCTAGTTATTGCAGGCTTACACCCTTTAGACCTCCTGGCCAAGGAGATACAATGCTGTACAAATGACAGGTTACCGTACAATACATCAAAAGAAATAGCAAGGGCTGAGACAGTAGATCAATGGCAAAAGCGCTGGGAGGAAAGCGGAAACGGTCGGTGGACATTCCGGCTGATCCCCAATGTCGAACTATGGCTAAATAGACCACACGGTGAGGTAGATTTTCACGTAACTCAACTTCTCACAGGGCATGGCTGCTTTAAAGCATATTTGAAACGGTTCGGGCACGAAAATAACGACACATGTGATTATTGCGGAGGCGATACCGTCGAAAATGTGGAACACACCTTCTTCCAGTGCCCAAAATATAATCTTGAGAGGCAATACCTAAAAGATGTGTTCGGTGTAGACCCAACTCCCGAAAATCTGGTAAGCCAAATGGTCGAATCGACAGAGAAGTGGAAAGCTGCTTGCGAAGTTGCAGACAGGGTAATGAAATCCCAACGTGCCAGCGAACAGCGGCGGAGAAGAAATGTAACGGACAACCACGACTCAAACACACAAACGTTGACGTGACGGGAAAAGTTGGCGACGAACAATGGGGTTATCAGACCAACAGAGGTGGGGCCAAGTAAATGCAACTTGTAACTGAATGCATTTGGACCATCACGTACGCTTGAGTGTCATTCAACCATCCTCCCGACGTAATACTTGACGGTGGTACCGGGGGGAACGGTACATGACGGTAGGAGGTTTAGTTCGGATTAAAGTTCCACACTGACATGGGGTTCAGGCTTTCGATGCTTCCTCCTCGTAAAAAAAAAAAAAAAAAAAACAAACACCCTACAAAATATACCATACCAAGTGAGCGTATTTATTTAATTTTTCTAAGTATATTTTAATGCACGTATGTATGTACGTAAAAATACGATTATATGCTAATATACATATAATCCGTATTTCAAAATCCGTTTTAACGAAAAAACGGTTACCAAACAGTTTCGAGTTTATTTTGCGGGAAAAACTGAACAAAGTTTGGTATAACGTATGTATGTATATATATCAAAATATATTAATAAATAATATTACTTTATTGCCTATGTACTAGCTTACATTCGTGTATTCACACCCTTATTAACAAAAAAAAAAAAAAAACAAGATAAAGGTAGAGAGAAAAATAAAACATTCATAAATATATGCATAATTTTAATATACATACATACATACTACATATACATACATATGTTGATACTAACAACATTAAAACAGTAACAATTTGTCTTACAAACTGAAAAACATACATAAAGTGCACTTCGCTTTCGCGCTCTCTTCCCAGTGCGAACATACATACATACATATATACTTATAATCATACGGCATAAAATATGCCTGTAATTTAATACCCTACACCGGGTACTACATTCTACTTTATTAAAATTATAAATTTTAATAAGTTTTTCAAAAATAAAAATCTGTATGTAACTATATATTTATCCAAAGTCCACATTGGCAAATATTCAGCGATACTCCTTGTTCTTTGTCAAATAAAAACAAGCGGGATTGCACAAAACATTACAGTATACACTTTGCGCACATACATTAGCACAAACATACGTACATACACATCCTTTTAAATTTCACATTGACATCTATCCGACAAAACCTCTTGTTCTTTGGCAAACAAAAACAAGCAGGGTTGTTTACAAAAAGCGAATTGATCTCTCTAACGAGCTCTCAATTGCGAACAAAGCATAATCATAAACGCACAAACAATTCGTGCATACTTATGTAAATAGCGCATTGATCTCTTCAACGAGCTCTCAGTTGCACAAAACATACATACATACATACAGTACATACATGCCATTAGGGTGTGCCGTATGAATACAAAAGATGAATGACGATCTAAGTCAAATTACACTTGAAGGAGCTACACGCTCAAAACAGGTTGCTAAATTTGTTTCACAAAGTGAAAGTTTAATAAGATACTGCACTCGGTTTTCATCTTCGCCTATTCAGACAAACTCTGAACCCGCATTATAAATAAAAAACGAAAATCTCGATAATTTTTGGACTCGTCTCCAAGCGGCTCATGACGCCATAGTAGGTTTTGACGATTCAGACCTATCACAAACTTTGAAACAATCGGCTTACGTGATATATGAAAACTGCTTAGACCAGTATGAAGAAACAAAAGCTATGATCTCCGATCAACTAAAGCTCATTAAAGCAATTGCACCTACTCTCCACAGTAGAGTAGAGCAGCCACAAATAGACAGTCAAAAGGCAAGTTCAGGCATCCACCTCGAGTTGCCCGCATGTGACACAGAAACCTGTCACGGAGGTTATGAAGAATGGCCGTCCTTCCGGGACATGTTCACAGCTGTGTACATAAACCATCCTCAATTATCACAAGCGCAAAAATTGTATCACCTCAGATACAAAACAAGAGGTCAAGCAGGCGCAGTGGCGAACGCAGGAAAAAAATTTGGGGGGGGGGGTTTATGTAAAAAGACAATGTTTCATTATTTTATTCACAAAATGAAGTCTAATCTTCTTTTATTTTGGGCCATAACATTTAAAATCTCTTCCTCGGTCACGTCTATATCTCTATGGATATTCAAGAGAGCCATTCCGTTCAGGCGTGCTTCTCAAGTTTTATTTCTTAAATGTGTTTTAAGCCTGCGAAGTGAGGAAAACGAGCGTTCACTTGAAGCGACAGATATAGGGATTGTTGCTCCAATCTTTAAAAAACGATGCACTAAAAAAGTTTTGGATCTTTTTGTTTGATTTAACCAGTTCCTGAAAATATATTCAAAATTTTAGTTAGAAAATATAATCTGAAGAAAAGATTTTTAACCTTTTCCACATTCTAAATTCAGCAAATGAAAAACAAATAATAAGTAAAGTTGTGTATCTAATTCAGACCAGTTTTTTCTGGTTGTTTTTATTAAAAATATAGACATTTTAGTTAAGACACTCAAGTATTTTTTTGCAAATAGCATAATTTTTTTAAATTTAAATTTATTTCACAACAGTTTGCTCATGGAACGAAAACTGAAAGTCATAATAAATGAGTTTTTATTTTTTCCTGTATTATGATTAACAATAAACTGTAAAAAAATAATAGAAACCTTATTGGTGACTTTTCAGTTCAGAGCTAATTTTCAAAAGAAGTCCATTTTTGACTAACAATTCCCCTTAAGTCTAAAAAATCCAGTTCAGCAGCCACAGAGTTATTATAAATTAAAAAAAATGTCTCTGTCCAGTTTATATTTTTCTGGGTTTTTTAATTGGCCTACATTCCCACAACTTTTTAATACTATCCAGATACAATAGGTTTGTTTTTAGTTTAACATTTTCATAGTTTCAAAAAATTAAATTCTATCAGTACAAAAGTATCAAAATGGGCCGTTTGTGAACAAAAAGTATCAAATCACAAGATTTAGAAAAAAATGTATCAAAAAAGATACAATTGTATCAAAACGGCAACGCTGTTAGTGACTAATGTATTAATTTATTTTACATATTCATACATCGTCGGCAGAAAGATTGCTTTGAAAACAACAAATTACAATTTTTCAACGATTGCCTAAAATCAAGAAAGAAACGAGTGAAGAATTTGTAACACTACAATCCACTGTTTCTAATTGTTTGTCGATTCTGTCGACACAAAATATTCCCACAGACAGCGCTCGCACGTTCGTCTATTTTATCACTTTTTAAACCTTGCAATGTCTAACAAAAGAGCTCATAAAGAAAAAAAATTAGAGGGCAATCAGTTGTCATCTGCTGATTTTCGTTTAGAAGCTGCCACGGTGTTGCGCAAATTGGGTACAAAGTCCCCTATGAAACGGAAAGGAATTGAAGCGGAGATACAATCTAAAAAGCATAAGGGCCCAGCCCAACATGTTCCTCCTATGGCAGTTAGGCAAGATCAAGTTGGACACTGGCCGGTATGGGCAGAAAAACGAATTCGTTGCAAGGGTCCACGATGTGTTGGAGTATCACAAACGGTATGTGAAAAATGTGGTGTGGCTTTATGCTACAACAAGCAAAACAACTGCTTCAAAGAATTTCACACTTCTTAAAATGTAAAGGTAAATATTCACGAAATACTAATATTATTATTTAATGAGCTTAGAGACGTTGTTACATAACGTGACATATCTGTCACATACCCTTTTTTGTTGTTTTTCACCCAAATAAAAAAAAAATTGTTTAAACTATAAAACACGTATTTCATTTCTATCCGAAATCTATTAGAAACGATACAGTTTTTCCGTTTTTACTTAGTTGAGTTATAAAGGGTTAAGAGGTGCCTGTTTCAAATTTTCTATTTTCCATTTAAAGACAATAAAAAAAAACTTTTTTTTTGTTTGTGGTGGTTATTATGCGGAGGTTATTATATGTGCACGCGATAGCTGCCAGCAGGAGAAGAGAGTTGCTCGTGTGATGAGTAGTTCTCTATAGTAATAACCGCGGGCGTCCTCAAGCCTGACGGTTAACTATTTATTGGAGGTTTTCAGGTTTTTCGTCATTGAAAACCTCCAATAGGCAGAACGTAGCGTTGGGTTAGTAGAATAATA
>NW_026090062.1:0-61376 GCF_024586455.1 Bactrocera neohumeralis | reverse complement strand
TTTTGAAAGTACGTTTGCGTTCATGAATGAAAATTTTGTTGTGTAATTTACTATAAATTTTGACGTCGGCAATTGGTTTCTGATGCTTTTTCAAACGATTGTTGTTTTTAAGAACAATATTTGTAATTTTTGCGGGTGACATATCCACATGTGAACGCATGTTACTTACATGTATGTTGTGTATGCATGGTTGTGGGAATGTCATACGCACATATTTACATGTGTACTCATATTGTAAATATGTATGATGGTTTTTGAGACTATTGTTGTTTTTCCAGAAGAATGTTTGTATTTTTTGATTTACATGCGTACGCATATATTATTTGTGTCCCAGCAAAACTTGTGCGGCCGAAACTCCAATACATTTACACAATTTTTACTTGTCACTAACACTTCCTCACAAATCTTTGAAATGAGTAAGAAGTCAATCATTGTGTTTTTTGTTTGTTTTATATTATAAGCTCTTCACTCAACAGATGTTAAGCAAAAATAAAACAAAAGAAGACAAACAAATTTTTTAGCTGTCACCGCTTATTGAAAACGATGGATGTGAAAGCGTACAGCATGATACCGTGAATTTGACGTTTGCTTGTTCGTTGTGACAAATTGAAATAGAAGAAAAAAAGAATTCGGTTACAAACGCGTCGATAGTTGCGAATTGTGCAGATTTGTGTTTGTGCATATTTATTATATTTAAAATAAATATTTAAATCTACGGATATTATAATTGTGTGTCTTTAACTTTTGTGTATTTAAGATAATATTTGGAAAAAGGGTGAGTAAAACAAATACTAATTCAATATGAAAAAATATATCTATATTTAGTGCATATATGTATGAGCCGGGAAAAAAAGGCTTTTAATCTTAGTGCATCTAAATTTATGTATGAAAATTTAAGTTATTTAAAATGAATTTTGATGCTGCCAAATTTTTATTTCTTAATCAGATGGATTCACTAAATACGGTGTGCATCTAAATTTATGAAAATAAAAAAAGATGTAAATTATTGTAGCCCGGTCGTATTTTATTATATTATGTTAAGTTATTTAAAATGAATTTTGATGCTGCCAAATTTTTATTTCTTAATCAGATGGATTCACCAGCTCTTTTTGATGACACCTATTTGGAGGAATGCCCGACAACGTCATTTTAGTTTTCAATTCATTTTTACGCATTTCTTATCGTAGAACAATTGACATTTAAGCGGAAGAAATTCAACATTTCTGGTTGCTAAAACCCAGAGGCAAGCTTCTCAAAACAAAAGTGAAATGAATTTAATGTAAATTTAAATAAAATTATTTTATTATTAAAATCAATAAAAAAATCCTTATATTTTTGAGTTTCGAACTTTAGGTTGAAGGAATGACAAGCGAGTGGTTTACCCACTAGGCTATTGTAGATGTTTCGAAGGGGGAATCTTTCATAGATACCGTCAGTCCTGGACGGCATGCACGATTCATACTGCACGCTAAGGGTACACCTCTTTCGGGACCACGCCCAGTATGGATGATCATACCATGCTGAACTTGCGTAACAGTACACCTACGTACTAAACCCTAACTCCGACTGCATTTCACTGATCCTACGGGACTGCCGTTAAGCATTTCTTCGCAGGACCAGGCTCAGCCAAAATTGGCTCTTCGTGGGCACCTTTCTGGACTACTCTTCTCTAACGCTTCTGCTATCGCTACTTCGTTGCCTTTCCTTTTTTCATAGTTCTTGCCTCGCAATTGCGGACCAATTCTTCACTTTATTCCACACGATTTTGCATTTTATCATGTGGTGCACGATATTCTCTGGGGTCACACGTTCGTTGATAATACTTTCTATGTCTTTTCTTTCTGCTTCGAATTTCGGGCAGTAAAAGAAAATATGCTGTGCGTTTTCGCTGCCATTTCCGCAGAATGAACATTCTGTTCCGTTATCGTGGCCGTATTTGTACAGGTACTCTCGAAAGCATCCGTGTCCGGTCAGGAATTGCGTCAGGTAGTAATCAGAATCGCCATTCTTCCTCTCCACCCATGTTTTCACATTTCTGATTAGCTTGTATGTCCACCTTCCATTGTCTGCTATGTCCCAGCGCCTCTGCCACTCACATAAACTTTCCTCCCTTTCTTTATTTCGCTCCGCTGTTGTAAGACGCCTCCTAACGCTTCTTGATTTTTCGTAGACTCTTTTGAGCTCTAACGCCATTATGTCCGGCGGTATGATACCCGCTATGACCCCGGCCGCCTCGTGTGACACCGTGCGAAATCCACAAATAACTCTTATTGCATTTAGCCGAGTCAGAGTTCTTGCTTTCTTCGCGTATGTCTTATTATACATTGCTGGTCCCCATATTGGCGCCGCATACATTAGCACCGATTGACTCACTTTAGCCAAGAGTGCTCGCTTACCCTGGCTTGGTCCTCCAATATTAGCCATCATCCTGGATAGGGCCACCGTTATTCGCGTCGCTTTTGCACATGACTTTTCAATGTGCGTGTAATAATTAAGCCGCGTGTCTATTTCAACGCCTAGGTACTTTAACGACTGCTGAGTCGTTATGCTATGGCCATCAATATTAAAAGTAGCATTTTCTAATTTTTTTCTGCTGGTAATTAGCACTGCTTCCGTTTTTTGGGCTGCTAATTGAAGCTTTTTTGCCGTGAGCCAGCTCTTTATTCTTGAAGCGGTGTCTTCACATAAACTTTCTACTTGACTGATTTCTTTTCCTACCACCGTTACCGCAATGTCATCGGCGTACCCGATGATTTGGACCCCTCTTTCTGATGGTAGTCGAAGTACTCCGTCATATAACACGTTCCACAGCAGTGGACCTAGCACTGAGCCTTGTGGTACCCCTCCCGTCACCCTGTACTGTTTTGGTCCCTCATCGGTATCATAGAGTAGCAGCCTATTCGACAGGTATTTGGAGATAATTCTCAACAGATACTTCGGTGTTCCTTTGTCTTCCAGAGCGCTCATTATGTATGGCCAATACGCAGAATTGAACGCATTTTTAACGTCAAACGTTACGACTGCACAGTATTCTTTCGTACCATACATCCACCTCGTTCCTTCGATGGCCTTGCTTGCCACATTTGTCACTTTTGTGATCGCATCGATAGTTGACTTGTGCTTACGAAAACCAAATTGGTTTTCGGCGAGTCCTGGATATTCTTGCTCCAGATGCTTCTCCAGACGTACGCATATTATTCTCTCCAAAATTTTTCCAAGCGTGTCTAGCATGCAGAGAGGGCGGTATGAGCTTGGTTCTCCAGCCGGTTTGTTCGGTTTCTGCAAAAGTACTCAGCGCTGTTTCTTCCAAATTTTTGGAAAGACACCTTCTTGCAAACAGAGGGTAAAGAGCTGTGAAAAGGGAACCGCTTTGTGTGCAATAGCCGTTTTAAGGGCCTTGTTGGGGATTCCATCTAGACCCGGTGTTTTGGTATTTCCAAACCTTTTGGCTGCTTCAATCACTTCATCGTCGGTGACCGATGGTGCATCTATTGCCGTAGATAAATTTGCTAATACAGGCCCTTCGTTCCTCTGCGTAGGGAAAAGCGTTTCCACGATGTTTTTCAATAGGATGGATTCTCATCGGCATCTTCGCAGAGCTCTTTGAAACAGGAGAGTTTGCTTCTTTTGATTGCTTTCTTGAGCTCACGGCGTTTCCTTTTAAATCTTTCGCGCAGGTTTTCGTATTCTGGCCCACTTCGTCTTCTCTGGCAAGAACGCCTGGCTTTGTTGCAATCAGTTCTCAGGCTGTCGATTGTACTATTCCACCAGTATGCAGGCTGTCTGTAAGCGTTAGCGCCTTGTTTTTTCCTGCACATTGCAGCGTCACATGCTTTGCTGACATGCCTCACCAATATCTCCGCCTGTCGTTCTGTATCTTCTACATTTGCGATGTTGTCATCTAGCATAAGCCGAAAGAGATTTTCGTCGAACGTTTCTGCTTTCCATCCTTTTGTCTGTACCATCTTTGCGTGCGTGTATATTCCACTCCTGGATTTTCCGATCTCCATTATGATAGCTAGGTGGTCACTATGTGTATAGAGGTCCGACACTTCCCAGCATGTTGATCGTACCAACGGGCTACTAACAAACGTGATGTCAATCACGGATCCACGGCCAAAAGTGTTCCTATTTCCAGTATTTAATAGCACCACTTCGAGCGATGAGAATGCCTTGAGAAGAGCGTCTCCTCGTTTGTTCGTACTGACACTTCCCCAGTCCACAGCCCATGCGTTAAAATCACCTGCTACCACGTTATTCGTAGTTGTTAGGATTTCCTGTACCAGATCATCCAAAATCCTCTCAAACGCGCCTTGCGGGACACTCGGTGGTATATAGCAGCTATAAAAGTTGATTCCACAGATCCTGGCCCGTGTGAAGTAGGGCTTTCCTAGTAGTGGTTTTTCCTGGAAAGCTTTACCTCCACATGCCCATATGGCGGCTTTGCGAGTGGTGTCTGAAGCCCATGTGGCGTTGTCTATGTTTTTGTACTGCTCGCACAGTATTGCCACGTCCACCTTCTCCTCAAAGACGGTTTGCTTAAGCAAATCTTGCGCCGCTTCACAATGATTCAGGTTTAGCTGGATAACTTTCATTTGTTGAATTTTTTATATGCTTCCTGATATAGAGGGCATCTTTTACTACCTATTTGGTGGTTTGAATTTTCCCTTCCCTTGCTCTTGCAAGCACCACAAGAGGGAGCCTTGTCGCACGTCTGTGCGAAGTGCCCTTTTTCGCCACATCTTAGACAACACTTGCTCCTGTCGTCCGAATTTTTACATGCTGCTGCCAGATGCCCATATTCCAAGCACCTGAAACACCTTTTTAAATTGGGTTTCTCTCTTAACCTGCAGACTACCCAGCCTATCCTAATTTTTCGCTCATCTAGCAGAATCCTTGCTTCCAGCGCAGGGAGGCTTACTACCGCTACCTGTGTACCCGCATATGCCGCCCTGAGGTTTTTTATCGCACTCACATCAAAGTTTTTTAGTTTTTTCACCTGCTTCCGTATAGCTTCCGAAATGTCCTCCTTGGTTGTGATTTCGTCCAGGTCCCGAATCTCTACTATGACTTCGTGGGTAAGCGCTTTGATTTGTGCCTGGTCTCCCAGTAGTTTGCTTATTTCGCCCCTTAGTTCGCTCGTACTTTCCATTTGGGTTTCTTTCAGTTCCAGCAATATTTCACCTTTGGCTGTCTTCCGAATACGCGATACATTTTCGCCGAGTTTCTGCAGATTTTCTTCTTTTCTCACCTTCATAAGGATGTCTCTATAGGACATATCTCCAGAGCGCGCTATGACTATAGCATCGGGCCGTGGGGGTGGCTTTCGGTCAATTTTTTTGTGGCTTTGTGGCTTGCGCTTGACGCTTACCCAGCCGTCATCTTTTTTCCCCTCTTTTTTGGATTTATCAGGGCTATTTCCTGATGTCTCTTTGCTTCGCTCCGCGTGCTGGTTTTTCGGTGCCTCTTCATGCGCCGTTTTATTCCTTTTAGGCGGTGTTTTCCGTTTGGGCTGATTTTCCTCGCGCGGCCTCTTTGGTGTTGTTTCCGTGTTTGTGGTTCTGAGCTGTACCTTCCGTCTTGCTTCTATTATTTTTGTGTGCTCCTCCAGGGCTTTTGAATATAGCTTTGCTATAGAACTAAGGATGTCTCTCATATTGTTATTTATAGACCGCTGCGGCGGATGCATTGCTTCAGTCAGTCTTTTTATGGCACTTCCTAGTTCAGAGAAGTAGTCCCCGGGATGTTGTGCTACTTTGGCTTGAGGTGTACTATCTTCTAGCATCGGTGGTGAGGACCTCGCTCGCACCGGTTTACTGATTGTGGGCGTCTGATTTGGCGATCGGGCTATCCTCGATACACGTTTGAATGGATCTACTTCCGTATTTGGGGTCCTCACAGTCAGATCCGCCTCTGATCTCGAATTTTCAGCACGGCTACTCATTAAAATTCCGCCTTCATTGTATATGTTGTTTGTATTGTTTCTCGAATTGTTTTCCATTTACTTCTTTTATACAGCGCATCGTGTGTAGGGGGGTGGGCCGAAATAGACTGGAACGGGTATACCCTCGGGGACAATGCCCCTACCCCAGTTCCCTGAGGCCAGTCCTTCGCTTTGCCGGTCCCGGAAAACACGTACGGACCGGCGCTCACCCGGGGCAACATAGGCTACTACTCCTATGCCCAATGCACACTTCCTGACCAAGGACCGAAGTGGCTGTTTACTGACACACGCCGCAGCTGATACCTCGGCAGAGTCAAGCTCACATCACCCCCTCCCTTTCGTCAGCGGAGAAGTCGCTGGCGAAGAGTTCAAGGGACTCCCAGTATGCTGCGTCGTGTACCGGTCAGGTAGATTTAATCAGCCGCACCTAACATGGTGAACAGACGCTGACCAGGAAGCCGCCCATTATGGATCCGTCGCGCCTGGATTTTTTTATTACACAACATGCCCTTGCATGTTGCGGGAGACACATATTTCAAAGGGGCGGTGTCGATTCGCCCACTGTCACAGGAGTTTCAACGGTCTTGCTGGCTTTTATACCGCAACCTCCACTCCCGCCGCTTCTCGTCGGGGATTGCTTATTCGCTTAAACTTATTTCGCAACTAACCTGCTACTACAGGCCGTCCGGCTATCCGCGACCTGCCGACCCCCCCGGTCGCTTAAAGCTCAGCGACGGTGACTATTCCCCTTGGAAATTTAAAGTCCCACCGGGACCCACCGGGACTTACATACATATGTACATACTTATGTGTGTACCAGAGAACTGCAACGAGTAATAAATTTTTGTTTATATTTAAGTACTGATCCGTTACTCTGTCTGATTCTGCCAGTTCAGTTCATGTACACGAAGCGAACTGTTTTATTCAAATCAGCGATAGAGAACAACTTTGTATCACTAGCGATCGGCTTATACCTGATCTGTTTATGAACGTTCGTATCAGCAGAAAATACCCAAAGTGATGCAAACTCATGCTTCAATGATTGAAATGATCGACAGCGTTCGGTTTGTATTTCATACCCTAAACACTGATTTTCTCTAGTGCACTTCTGTTCTATTTCTATTTGTATACATGTATGTATGTATATATATATATATATAAGTATGTTATATGTAAAAGGGAAATTCCATCGAGTACATACATATGTACCTACAACAAATGTATGTATATATGTATGCATGTACATATGTACGTATTCGATGCAATTTCCATTGTTTACGCTTCGAAAATTTGTAACACGCGCACATTTTCAAAGCTGATACATTTTTTGCCACACATGATTCAAATCAGTGACATGATACGATTGCAACCGAAGCCAGCCATACGTTAACACGATCGTGATTGCCGAAGAACAGATTGTTCGTGTTGCATCAGGTCAGTTGACGCTGGCAGATACACGAATTGATTAACAATGTTGTCTATGCTGAACTGAATTGATTTGATTGTGTTTTTGGCACGACTGATTGTTCTGATTTTATCATACTCGTTGCAGCTCTCTGGTGTGTACGTAAATACAGTAGAGGTCCGCTAATCCGGATCAATTAAAACCGGCCCCTATCCGGAATATAAGGAAATCCGGATTACCAAAGACATATCAGAACTATGTATTATGAAAAAATATTTATAAATTTCTGTTTGTTTATTATAACAAATAATACACATGTTCCAAAAAAACAAAAAAAAACTTAAACCACTAAAGCATAAAAGTGAATATAGTGAATAATAAACATGTGGTCCGGATTAGAGAATACGGATAGAGAATGTCGGTTCGGATTACAAGGGACGTAATAGAAATTTTGAGTTTTTTAACCCTGTTACAGTGGAATCCGGATTAGGCCTTGTCCGGATTAGCGGGCCTCTACTGTATAGAGAAGCGCGCACTTTTTATATTACTGATAAATGACAATTTCTTGATTTGAAATTGATTTGTACTTGCATACATACATACATATGTATCTGCAGGATAGATGCGTATGAAAGTTTTAAACGATAAGAGGTATGATTTTATATATTATTATTGTAATATATTATGTTTTTAGGATATTACGATAATATTTCATATATATAGCATATATATGTACATATGTACATGCATACGAAATTATGTAATATTATCAAAGATAAGAAATATTTAAAAAGTAGCTTTTATTTGGACATTAACTACAAATATTACCATGAAAATAGCATAATTTAATAATAATGTTATCAATTTTGCATGAATTCACAAAAATTCGCAAAATTATATTCATATCAATTGATATGATTGCATGTAAACGTATAAAAATATAAGCAAAAGAGCAACATCTGTAATAGCAATATATGTACATATATTTCTGAGCATAATTTTCATTGAATGCTCAGCTCTGTTCGCTCAGCACTGTTAAAATTTCTTCTTCTCAGCCAAAAGTGGTGAAATCCACTAATAGGATTTTTTTAGCTCTTGACAGTTCACACGAGTTATGTTACTAATGTCCCTTCGTTAAATAAAACACCTTATCTCTTTGAAGGTTACACCAATAATGAATTTTATTTTAAAATTAATTTTACATGAAGGTAAATAAGTAAAAGAAATTTGATGAGTCAGGAAAAATACAGTAAAAATTAAAACAATAATAATTGTATAAAAGTTGGTAAACAGGAAGTAAGTATAAATTACAATTGTTGCAATGTTTTAAATTTGATGAGTCAAGAAAAATACAGTAAAAATTAAAACAATAATAATTGTATAAAAGTTGGTAAACAGGAAGTGAGTATCAATTACAATTGTTGAAATGTTTTAAATTTGATGAGTCAATAAAAATAATAAAGTATGATAAGAAAATAAATTTAATTATTTGTTGTTATTGTTCTATTGGTGTCTTCTGGGTTTTGGTGGGGTTGATGTGACGATATAACTCACGCCTGTCCGCAATTGAACCTTCCCTATATTAAACGTTCTCTGCATGAATTCAGTCGTTTTACATACATTTCTGCCATTGAACGTGCTCATTTCTGCTAAATAGCAGCGAGAATGGCGAATTCCTTACTTCAATTCTATCAGCTCTGTTAGCCGTCCAATTGAACCATCATACAGAATTCAATTTGCACATTCTCTACGTTTTAAGTTCTCTGGCTTATCATTCCATCAAATGCGATATTCGCCGTTGCCAATGCGCAAAGGCTAAAACTTTTCCGCAGACCTTTCTCTCAAAAATTGCAACGTTGACTTAGCAGATGTTGTCATCGTCCATTCCTTTCCACCATATAGCAGGACGGGGATGATGAGTGACTTATAGAGTTTGGTTTTTGTTCGTCGAGAGAGGACTTTATTGCCATTAGTGTTATAAATTTGTGTCATTAGAATTAAGTTTTGTTATTTTATATAAAATGTCTTATACATATATAAAAATATGTTTTTGTCTGCTCGCTTTAGCTGACTAAACTGTTGCATGAAATGAAAAATGGCCTGAACCATTTTGAAGGGAATTCAATGAGGATGGTTTGTAAAAAATTTCGAAAATATTAATTTTGAATCGACTTCGAGGGTAAAAAAAAATCATTACTTACTTATAACAGAGAATGCTAAATTTAGTTAGACAGAGAATGTTATTTAACAGCTGCAACACACTGATAAGGACAAAAATGAAATGTTCGGGAAAAATTTACAATACCAAGTAAAAAATATCTCTCTTTGTTTACATTTTTGACATCCAGTTCGTACAGATTTGGTGCTGCATATGGATTTCTCGTTACAATTGTGATAAACGCGCGGATAATGAGATAATTTACGTAAATTTCAATATAACGCGCACTGGAAATACGAATTAGATGTGGCGATTACGCAAAAATGAAGCTCAACAGAACCCTAAAATGTAGTAAAATGAGGTTGAGGCTCCTGTGAAGCAGAACATTTCGTTAAGAAATAATTTGAATAAGCCAACTTATATTTCTAAAGTTTAAAATTTTGTTAGAAATAAACAAGATAATTTAAAAATGCATCGCAGCCTCCCTAACAGGCAAAAACGCCTTGTACTATATATGGGCTAATAATAAATTTTAAAGAAGAAAGCGTGGTGAGGACATACTTGGCCAACCAGGCATTAAAAAGATCTCGCTTTAGGTAAAAGTGTACATCCTTCAGAGTGTTTTTATCTTAGGATGTTACTATATCACGTACGCGGTCCAACCTCATTCTACTACTTAAAAACCGTTGACGGATTTCTCAAAGAAACCTATCAGGCAGCTTGGCGTGACAGAAGTTTACTAGAAAACGATGATCAGGAAAGTGCTCTGATAGAAGCATCAATTTCGCAGTGTCCAGTACAACTGAGAGAATTGTCTGTTGTCATACTTTTATTCTCTCAACCTTCGGAGCCATTAAAATTATGGGAAATTTTCAAAGACGATTTATGTCAAGATATTATACATAGACCCCAACTGCAAAATCAAGATTTCACCTTGTCCCGCGGTGAAAACATTTATAACGATGGTTTGATACAAATAGAAAATAAATTATAGCAAGTAAATGTTAAAAAATCTAAGCGATTTTGGACGGCCTTCTTCAGTTCGTACATAAAACAGAGCTACAAACACAATGACAAATCACTACAATGCAAATAATTTGACCGTTTTTGTCAATGAAAATCTGAAATTATGGTCAAAAGCGTGAATAATAACAAAAACATTTCTTTTTGGATGCGCCAGGTGGCACCGGCAAGACATTTCTTGCAAATTTAATACTTGCTAAAATAAGGCAATCAAGGAAGTTAGTGATAGCAGCTGATTCAGCTTTTAAACCGTAAATCCGTAAATCTTGAATAAAAATCAATAAGGTAAATGCTCCTAATTACGGCATATTAAGGTAGTTTGATGAATATACGTATATTACAGTGAATCAAAAGTTAGACGGAATGAAGAATTATAAACAAATCGTAAATAAATCTTTTATTTTTCATATTAACATTTCAATTGATAGAATTTTTGTACCGTTTTTTTGTTATTAAAGCTTTTTTGAAACACTTAATTGGGCCCAATTCCGTGCTAAAATTTTGTCAAAATCCTAATTCCGTGCTAAAGTGATCCTTATTCCGTGCTACATTAGAAAAGGTTCTTATTTCAACTATTCCTAGCAATTTGTTAGTAAAACTTACACAATTTATACGTGGAACACAACGAAACATTTTTATTCACATAAATCACATAGAAAATTACTTAGTTAGATAAAATAAAATAACTTCAAATATTTTAATGACATTATTTGTCAGCTATGCATTTGATGCGATATATAAACATAAAATAATAAGTATTTAGTTAGTAAAACTGTATACAGCCAATAACTTGTACGTGAAATAAAATAATTTCAATTACATTAATATACATAAAGTCAGTTCAATATTAAATTTTAGTTTATTACATATCAGGTATTGAAAATATTCCTCTCTTATTTATAGGCTGAGGTAAATTAATTTTTTTAACTACTTCATCGGCGTCGTATTCTAAAATATCTTCTTTTTTCTGGCCAACGCCAGTTTGATCCACTCATTGTCATGGTTTTGATTTGAAATTTTTCTGGATTCCCATTAGTAACTTTTAACTGCCCAGGAAATTTCTCGCCTTCATACCTTACTACAACAAAGTCACCTGGATTAAAACTTTTACTTTTACCTTTGAACCTTGCTTTTCTTTCTTTTTTAAAATTATCTTTTCTTTCTTAATCTTTTTTTCTTCATCCAAGCGTCGCTGATACTCAATGTATTCAGAGCAGTGCACATTGGTTATGTGGGATGAATGCACCATGAGCTATAAAGCACATATAGAGGCCGTGGACAGAACATTAAAAGACCCTAGAAACTCCTCTGCTCTCATGCGCGGGATACCTTTTGTATTCAATGGAGGTTTCCGACAGACTCTTCCTTTCATTAACAGAGGTGCGCTAGCATATATCATAAAAACATGGCTAGTACCGTCGCTCCTATGGACTTCGATTGAAAATATAAAATTACGGACGAATATGAGAGCTCATCTTCATGGAATCACTGATGGTGATTTTCCACAGAAACTGCTTAAACTTGGGAAGGAATTTTCCCACCCCAAACTTAGCAATAATTGTAATATTCCATAGTTTAGAAATTTTAATATATGCAGTATACCCTGACATTGAGAATTTGCACGTAAAGGTATTTCATTGGTTGTGTTCTAGCGCAATAATGTCACCCAGGAATCTAATTATTTAAAAAGTTCCCGGAAGGAAGGAGGCTGCTTTTTAAGGAATTGAAGGACAATTTAATGGGAGCAATCAATATCACAAGCTCATATAGCAAGGATTCCTATGATCCCAGTGATCTGCCAATCCCATTTAAACGGCTTTAATTTCCGCTGAAAACATCCTTCGCTCTAACAAATTCCAAGGCCAAACTTTCAAATTAGTAGCGATTGATCTACGAAATCACTCATGGCCAACCGTATGTTGGTCTATCGCAGGTCGGGGGTCCTGAAAATCAGTTTATATTGCTGCCACAAAATAAATTAATATCAAATATCGTTTACAGGGAACCCAATAAATTAATTTTCAGGAGCAGAGAAAGTCAAATATATAACAAAGGCCTTTTTACTAAAATTAAAAATAAAATAATAATAATACAAAAAAATTTAAAATGTAATGAATTTCCTTCATTTTACTAATTTTTAATAATCCCTCGCAAAAACGAGAAAGTATGTGTGGAAGATTGTGTACAAAATTATAACTTTTGAAATGATTGTTTAATACCCGTGTGAAGCCGGGGCGGGCTGCTAGTTGTTGTATCAAATTAAATCAGCAGTTCTGTCAACAAAAAAGTTTTCGACTCACATACTGCGTTAAATATAGCTACGAGAAGTGACTCTCACTCACCATGGGGTGTGCTGCTGCAACTCGAGGGTGACTATCGCTCACCACTTGGTTTGCTGCGGTAACTCGATACGCGGGACTAATTGTTTTCGTTCACTTTCTTCGACGCGGGTTCTTACGCTATAAGGAGCGTAGGAGGAGATTTTCTTATCTGGAATTAGTGCGCAACCACGAACCGGACTGCAACCACGAACCGGACTGCATTTTCGCAAACTGAAGATGAGTTTGATTTCACGATGCTTAGCGAGAAAATTCAGGCTCTACACAGAAAGCTTCAAGATACAGAGAATAACAGCAGTAGCGAAGATGGCGATGAAGTGAGAGCTGTCAGAAGGAGAAAGATCCGATTGATAGACAGTGAATATGACAGCGATACTTATACTACATACTATATCCTTCATTACTTATAATCCGAAGAATCCGACCAATGGGGAATTCGAGTTTATACGATGACAGACTCAACTACCAGTTACATCTGTGGTATTCTTCCTTATTTTGAAAGTTTGACAACAGACTGCTTGATAAGGCGCGACCTTCCGAAAGGAAGAATAACACATATGTAACCGGTAGTTGAGTCTGCCATCGTATAAACGTAAAAACAAATACATTAATTTCAGCGTGGAAGGAGAAGAGGGTTGTGACCTGCTTGACCGACTGGAAAAATGCAGGAATGACGCCTGTAAAACGAATTTTACGAGGTGGAGTAGAAGTGACCGTCAAGAAACCTAAAGTAATGATAGATTACATCAAAAACATGGGCGGTGTCGATCGTGCCGATCAGTATGCATCAACGTACTGTTTCACTTAATTGGTGCAGTAAACTGTTTTTTTGGGGTTTTGAGATTTGTTTGATAAATTCATATACTATCTATATAAATAAAAATGAAACATCAAAATGTATGTACGCTCATAACTCAACAACGACTGGACCAATTTGGCCAATTATTTTTCTTAAATGTTCGTTGAAGTTCAAAGATGGTTTTTACGGCGAGGAAAGTTCGAATAATTTCCGGAAAACCCCTAAACACAGCCCTTTTCTTTTCCCCATACAAACGTTATATAAAAATGAATGTTTGTTTGTTAGTAACACTAAGAGAACAGTTGAACCAAACTTGATGAAATTTTTAAAGGTTGTTTGTTGTGAATCGGGAAAGGTTTAGAAACAAACTAACTTATACTTTTCATGAGGAGAAGTCGGAAAATTGGACAATTCCAAAAAGTAACATTTTCCATACACATTTTCTTCAATTTTTGTTTGTTTTGTTTTTCAATATTTTGATTTGTAAATTATTTGAATCGTTCAATTGCGGTCGCTTGCTTTTTTATTCCGACTATCCAAAGGAAAAATTATTGAAAATTATTCAGTGAAAACTTTATGTGTGTTTCAGACGAAGTGATCAATTACATATTGAAATTTGTTACGAAGCCACGAAAAGGTCGCGCTAATAATGGTCGGCGTTCTTTTTGCCATCAACGTATGGCAGCCCAAGACACATGAACGACTACTCCCAGGATGCGATGACATACGTACGGATATATGGATCGCGGTCAATCAGCTAGTGATCGTAATGATATCACAGCACGACTTTTTAAACATTAGCTGCGATGTTTGATGGTCTTTATCTTGAAGCAACCTATGGCACATATATAATATATGGTGCTGTTAGATGCTGAATGTATTCTGTTGAATAGCAAAAGGGGTTTGCCGCACGCACACAGTCATCTTTGGATGCGGATGGTGATTACACCAGATCAAATTGATGAAATCATTTCAGCGGAAATTCCTTATTCAGAGATAGATCCAGAATTATACGAAGTGCTGAAAATCAATATGGTTCATGGACTTTGCGAACCTTACAATCCTACATTGGTTTGTATGTCTGACAATAAATGCACGAAACACTATTGATGTGCTTTTATTTCGGAAACGGAAATGGGAAATGATGGATATTCACTGTATCGGCGTCGCTCACCAGCGACAATGGCAGAACATTTAGCATTTAGAGGCGTGAATATCGACGTTAACAACACATCGAAGTTGACAACACATGGATCGTACCATATTCGCCAGTTTTGTCTAATTCACATTCAAAACTCATGTCAATGTTGAATATTGCAGATTGGTGAAATCGATCAAATACGTTTGCAAGTACGTCACCAAAGAAAGCAACATAGCGGTTATTTGCCTTGAACGATATGAGATCAGCAGTATCAAATGGGTCGATATGTGAACTGCAATAAAGCGCTTTGTACGATATTTACTTTTGCAATTCATGAAAGTTTTCTGACTGTTGTGCGTCTCGCGGTTCAACTTCATTTAAGTCATTGCGTATTGTGAATGGTACAGTGTGTGCAACTTTTTGAGAAGCATGCCAGCAGTTGCATTTGTTGGAACATGATAATCACTGGAAACAGACGAAGGACAATGCGATAGTTACTTCGCATGCCACTGAAGTTCGCATACTTTTCGCGAAGATGATTTCGACATATCAGCTTTTAAATTAGCGTTAATTATGGGATACGAAAAAATGTCATTGCCGATGACATTTCACATTGTATTCGCTAAGATTTGGAAATGGGCAAATTTCGGTTGATACTTCCATTGGTTTGATATCAATTTCACCTCCCTTTTTGGCAATTCACTTCAACGGAAGATGAACTCATCACGAATGTTTATCCGACCTTTATTATTTATCGTAACTGCAATTGCTTGACTGCACGCACAATTTAAGCTGCCAAAAATACCGATGTTATTCAAATTCCGGGAGGTTTGCGCTCAAATAAATCGATCGATCGTCTTGACAAGAAAGACGAAACCGCAAATTATCCAGTGGAATTTCCAAATTCTTTGGAGAGGCTTGGTATGCCCCAGCATCATTTGCGTCTCAAAGTTGGATCTGTCATTATTATGTTTCACAATCTTCATGCACCGAAACTTTGTAATGGAATCCAACTGATTATGACGCAGTTATCGAATATACGGGACAGCCATTTCAGTTCAAACGTATTCATTTTCCAGGGAAAATTGCCTTTGCGTTGTCAATCAACAGGACACAAGGAAATCGGGAAATGCTATGTTTATCACACGGCCAGATATATATGACGTGTTGACGAGTTGGAAACCCTTCTTCTCAGTATATTTACGCACTAGAACAGAAATCAAAAAATTATGTTTATTAAGCTGCGCTACATTAAAAAAATGTAGAAAAATCGAAAATTAATCATTTTCGACACAATATAATTTCAAGTTTTTTCATTTTAAAACACATAATTTCACGCAGGACAACGGCTGCGGGGTCAGCTAGTATTTTATATAAAACAACTAAAGAACAGAGAAGCGAAGGGCTGCTTAATCGCTTACGCAGTGGCGTAGCTGCAACTTCGGGCGCCCGGGGCCAAGGATGTTCTGCCGCCCTCCTTTATCTACCTAGCTACAAGTTTCATGAGGTGGTTCGAACAAAAGTGAATTTTTACAAAATACCTTCGATATTAAGTATATAAAATTTAGGAACTAGAAGCCACGCTAATTCTGAAGTTCTATTATCTTGTACACGTTTGACACAATTTGCAGGAATTTTTGCCGGAATTGCAGTTTTTAAATACCATTTTGCCGCCCCCAAGACGTTGCGCCCGGGGCGACATACATATGTGTTACTTCATGTGTGTAATCATTTTAAGTTAGATATTAAAATCATAGTTCTAAAGCAGTAGAAAAAATTAAAAAAACGCAAAACTAAATGGCTATGGCTGAACTTAAGATGAAGCAAGATGTTGCTACTAGATAGGATTCTGACCTCCTAATGGAACGTACATATATGCTTGACAAAAGAACCATTCAGTGCTATAATTACTTCCTTATCAAATGCTCCGAACTTTCTGAATGCTTAAGAATGGGAAAGGTTACGTAATTCTGTCAACGTATTGAAACTAACTCAATTAGTGCTCAAAAATGGATGGCAAAAGAGGTAACAGCTTTAATACAAAGAAACCGAAGTGATTCCACAGTCCCAGTAATAGAATTACCAGTAGGTAAAAGTAAACTATCTGTTTGGACACTACTTAATCAAAAAGTAAAAGAAACCGAAACCTTTTTGCCCTAACTTTTAACTTGCTTGCTTTAGAGCAATATCTTAGGAAAGATTTCCTTCAAAGACGTTAAGTCCAAAAAAAAAAAATTAGATTATACGAAAAGATTTTTTATTGATTTAATAAAAAATTAATAACTTACCGGTACTCTGAAGTCCTCCTGGGCATTACAAACTTCGTGGAAAACTTAATATAATCTGTTCATGGTATAAAAATCATGGAAAAGCATGGAAATAAAAGATTTGTATCTGTGCACAAATTCGGGGTAATGGGGAGAGATTTGCAAAGTATTGTAAAAGGAGTAAGGAATCCACAATATGGGGAAAACACAAATTAAGAGAATGCAAAGACTGCATAGTGGTTGTTTCGCTTCCTCTTTAGGTACTCGTGTAGCCCTGTTTACTACGCTGACTGCTGCTCCCTTTAACTCATGATGATGTAACACATATCTCAAATACTAACAATTATACTTTTTAGCTGTTTCTCAACACGTGTTCATTCACTGTCACTTATAATTGAATAGAGAATCCTAAAGCTAGAAAGACTCGTAAATGTAGGCGTTAATGATTTCTTCGGATATTGCTCTGTTGCTTGGGATAATAACACGACTTTACAAAAAAATTTTCGTTCTTTGTCCTAAAGTTTATTTTATTATTTTCTGATTAGTTATGAACAAAAACGATAAGAAAATACCTTTTTTCGTATAAAGTTTGCTTTTGTAAAAATTATAGTAATAATACTATATTTGGGGTTTATGAACATAAAAGAAAAAGTAAAAGTGTGAACTTTAAAATTTTTTTTTACTTTTTTGTAAGTTATTTTAATAGTAAAACTTAATAAAAATAATAAAAATGTTTTTTGATTATACTAGTTTAGTTACAGTGGTTTATCAGATATAAAATGGCATCAAGTCAGTGTAAAAATGATGTTGATTCATTCTGTTTTATTTGCGGTGAATTTATTAAAGTTAGAAGTAAAAAATTTGCTTTATAAACAAATTTGAAACTTTGCGAAGCCTATGTAGCCTATTTTAACCTAAAAGTCAGTAATCAAAATGATATTGGGGTTTAATACGAGAGAGCTCATATGAGCATAAAAGAAATACAAAAACTATTCACTTTTAGACAGTAATTTCTTGTTATTTTACACTTATATATTATTGTTTATCACACATCTTGAATAAAAACGACTCCTGTACCTAAAAAAAAGTTTTTTTATTATAATCTGTAGTGAAATTGTAGAAAAAATATAAAAATCAGCAATTTCTGCTTAAAAATCGAAAAATTTTTCTAATTTCTACGAAAGCAAACTTTAACCGGAAAAAAAATGTTTCCTTATTTTTGTCATATGAGAAACTAAAACTTAACATGTAGATGTCAGACCCAAAAATCGTGTTGACCGGTGTAATCCGTGCTAAAGTTTATGAAGATATCTTGTCAAACAAAAACGGTTTCTAAGCAACAGATCATGGTCATGGTCATCGGTTCCCAATTAATTTGTTATACAATTTATAAAATTATAATCTTGTTTGTAACAAAACTTTTATGAAAGTATTAATATTGAACTAAAGAACACAAAACTTCTGCTAACAGAACCCCCTATGAATCTACTGATGAGAAAAAATTATTCTTAAGTGATCTACTAAAATTGCCTTTTACAATTTAAGCAGATACAAGTATAAATATCTTTCTTTTATTCGGCAGCTGATCTTTAACCCTTTTAGTGCCGGGTATAAACGTTTCTAAATGAAACGAATTTGAGATCTCTTCTAGAAACGTATTTGCACATACACACAGTTATTTTTTTATAATAATTTTATATGGGCCAATTATTGTAAAGTGTATACATTGTATTTCCAATACATGTTTTGTAACAAGATAAACAATATTACATAACGAAAACAAAGCACAACTAGGCCGCAGGTCGGATGTCGCCTGAGCGGAGACCATCGGTACCTTCAAGCGATAGGAAGACGTCGTCCACAAAGACTTCAAACAAAAAATATTTTTTTTCTCTTGTAAAGAAATTAGATCGTTTATAACGCATTACAAATTTTTTTTAAGATAGAGTTCTCCCGCAATGCGAGTAGTAAACCGCAACAAGGCACGAGCCAATATATCGGCCCTGGCACTTTTCGCAAGTACAAGCTCTCGGCACTAAAAGCGTTAAAATATGGTTTCGTTTTGGTTTACATTGCAATACAACCGATGTTAATGATCCATGTGCAATGTCTGTTTTCGGACGGGGTCACCGACTCGATCGACGGTGTGAATCAGATCTGCCCGGTGTACGAGAAATTCGCGTTACCACATTTAACAAAACTACTGGACATTGGCGATCATGATATCACACGATATCTGATTAAGGTTAGTGGCGCTTAATATTTTAATATCATAATAATAAAGTTAGACAAATCCGTTATGGGAAACGTCCAAAAGGCCGGATTCAAATTAAAAAGTACTTGCTGAACTATGGCACTGGCGTCGTCGCTGCAAATTGGGGAATCTATGTCAATCTGTTCTCCTTGATGACAGCACAAGAGTTTTGCTCTCAGTACTCAGCGCATGTGGAGGATTTTCCAAGGATATCTCGGACGTTTGCTGTGTAGAAGTCGAATCTATCGATTTAAATGGTTCTGTACTACTAGCAGTAGTACAGTGCAGTTTGGCTGAGGAACTTCATCATATTGAAACTCAAAATCTAGTTGGATACAGTTTTTTCGGCTTTTCTTTTTGCTGATCCAGACTCACATTTTCTTCCAATATCTCTATCTCGGCCGGGCATGTCGATAATAACGTTGGTTATGGTTGAGGAACTTCATCATATTGAAACTCAAAATCTAATTGGATACAGTTTTTTCGGCTTTTCTTTTTGCTGATCCAGACTCACATTTTCTTCCAATATTTCTATCTCGGCCGGGCATGTCGATAATAACGTATCTGTAACCTCTAAACAAAGGCAATAGTTTTAGCATTTTTTTGCAGTTTTATTTACATAATATTGTATAATCTAAATTTAAATTAGGATTTAAACAAAAATCATTACGAAAGCTTTTACTACTCACTACTTGAATCTATTTTAGGCAAAAATATATGTGACCTGGTCTACGGAAAGGGGGCTTAGGTGTCAAAATTAATGAGATAACGAGAAATAACGGTGAACGGAGAAATAACGAGATAACGGTGTTTCCCAGAAAACTAGTTTTCGCACGTTAGCTCCCTTTTCGTAGACCAGGTCACATATACTGTTATGAGTAAAATATGTTCTAAAATTTTCATTGGGATAACTCAAGCTATTTTTTATACACAGAATTACTATTGGCACGGAAGAATTCTGTCTGATTTTAATTGCATATCTCACACATTGAATGATATTTTCGGTCGGGTCTCAAGATATGGGATTTCACCAAAATGTGGGTGGTGCCACGCCCATTGTTCGATTTTTATACAGACTCTCATTAATCTCTCTAATATCATCACAGAGGTAAAACTTAATATCTCTAGCGTAATTAGTTATTGATTTATAGCGCTCTTAGTAGTTTTGAAGAGTACCGTTATATGGGGAGTGAGGATGGTTATATTTCGATTTTATTCATTTTCACACCGTCGCACTGTGTTGCGACTAGTGGAAAAGTAACTTTTCTCCGATTATTTTTTTCAGTGTTTTTAATGATGCAATTTTGTCACAGACATTACAAGTAAACAAAAAACACATAAAGCTTATTTTTATGTTGGCCCGTTGATTTTTAATTGATTTTAGAAGTCAAATATACAAATTTTTCACGAAAAGAGGGGATTTCAGGGCTGTATTCAAAATGATCTCATTTGATTTTGGTGACAGATATTTTGATTCGGAAAAAAAATCTGCCTTCGGACAAGTATCTTCTGTAAAACAAAGGAATGTTGTGTGAGACATTTTCTTATGCACCTTTTTTGGAGCGAAAACCCGACTAAAGGTCCATTTTTCCTTTAAATTTGGGTTAGGTAATCAATATCTAAAAAGTTCCAGAGAGTCCCAGTTCCAAACCACTACGGAAATGTTACATAATTTGTTTTCAACGAACTGTGAAAAAATCAGCTGCCCATACCTGCCCTCCTGGGAGTTATAACGATTTTAGTATATCACTCTCAGTATTTATTCCATAGAAATAGAACGGAAATTCTCGGAATCACTTATTTTTTTTATTCTACATTTATTCTAGCACTCCACAAAAATGGACATAACTCTCTTAAAACTGAAGCTATTGACTTCAAAGTGGTATCAAATTAAAGCTTTTATTGCCACCTTTCAAATAAGAAATGAAGTAGATTTTGGTTTTGTATAAAATTTCAGAGTTTATCAACAAATATCGAAAAATCATGAAAATTTGACGTTTATAATTATTGTCCGGACCACCCTATACTTTATTTAAAAAACTAATCATAGGGTATTTATCAGAAATAAAAGAAGAATTGAAATACATTTTTTTTGTACATTTTTCGAACAACTTTTTTTTTTTTACTTTTGTTGAAAATTTGACCCAACAATTTTTTTCGGTGTAATTTTTTTTTCACTCATTCTGTTTGGGATTTCATTCTGACCAATCTATAGAAGTTTCTCATCGATAGAATTAAAATTACAGTTTAGGCAATATGATTTCCAAAGAATTCCGGTTTCGCAACACTGTGCGTCGATAGGTTGTAGGCTTATGGCGTTTTGTGGGCGTAGCAGTGGTCCCTACCCTATTATCTATCTCGTTTAGTTTTAGGTGGTATGTACAACAGTTAGGAGAACAAAACTATAATACTCTGCAGCAACAGGTTACAAGAGTATAAAAACAGTAAAATCTATTTGTCGAAGTCTAAAAAAGATAACAGTTGCCCAACATTTTGCTTATCTTCGCGGCAAAAACTTTTTACGTGGGCGTAGTTATATGAAAGTGTATGGTACATTGAATATTTCTGCCAAAACAAATGTCTGACGCAAGGCGAAATAAAATTTCTATGTGAATTGGCTGTTAAGAATAACACCCCTGCCAGTCAAGAGTGGTGAAAAACCTAGTGAAACACTAGGTTTTCAAACCCTCAAAACTAGTGGTGAGTTCGCCATAAGCCTCGTGCAGATTTTAACCACATTTCCCTTCACACGTACGTCTACATGTAATCATACATCTCTGTTGCGCTCATTCAGCAGTATAAATTTAAATTATAAATGTAAAAATATAGTTGAACTGCTCTAATTACCCGTCAGCTGATGCAGGGATGCATTTTTTGATTCCTACTTTTAAATATTCTTAAAATTTCAAAAAGAAAAAACTTTTTAAATTTGAAATTATCAATTTTTTATTTCTTCTACATATTTACTAAAATTTGTTATAATTAAATATATTAAGGCTAACAATGTGTAAATAAAAATATATTTAATTTACCAAAATAATTAACATCTGAAAAAAGATTCACACGCAGCAAAATATATTTATAGTTTTACTAACACTAGAATTAACGAATACGACAATTTCAATTATAAATCACACATTTGTTTTTACATAAAATTTGCACTGCGCAGGCCGAAAGAGCATAACACAAACATTTATCAACTGCCCGCACTGGTTAAACGTAAACAAATAAAATTATTTATAAATTCAATAGTTTGGATCAACCGCACTGGTAATTTAATTAATTAACTACTATATGTATATAAGTTAACACAATATTTTATGAACTTCTACATAAATTCCATTCCCACATTATATGCTAGAAACATACAAACCGTTTGCATACTTTGGAGTCCTATTACAACCAAAAGTGCAACTGCGCTAAACGCGCATCCGCTAAATTCTTAAGTGAGCGAAACACGCTCAACCATGTCTTCTCCCCCAAAACCAAATAGCTGCAGGTGAGCGCTACACGCGCAAACCCTTTTAGCTGACCAAGCATCTTTGGTCACGTAGGCCGGCTCAAGCATAGGTTAGATTATAAACCTTAAAGTTAAGTGTAGTCAGTTTTGTAATAAAGCTCAACAGAAGCACATAGTGCTGCTTATAAAAACGCATTGTTTTATTTTTTATGTGGCGCCCGAGCAGGGACCGTGAGGAAAAAATAATAATATTTTTTTTACTCGCGGACGAAACCTAAATAACATTTCGTACTCGGCCCCTTAGTACCTTTCGGAAAAAGGACGGGCAGTATCAACCCAGCCGAACGAAAAGCATAAGCTAAATACAAATACATTGAACAAAAAGTGCGTGACGGGGAAATTTAGAATAAATTAAACAAGTGTAAAATAATACAACTATAAAGGAAAGATTTAAATTAATTCATCAAATACAACAAATACAACTCCTAGAGGAAAGATTTAAGTTAATTCATCAAATACAACCAATACAACAAATACAACTACAAGAGGAAAGATTTAAATTAATTCATCAAATACAACCAATACAACTACTAGAAGAATGGTTTAAACTAATTCAGCAAATACAACAAATACAACTACAAGAGGAAAGATTTCAATTAATTCATCAAATAGAACCAATACAACAAATACCACTACAAGAGAAGAAATCTAAATTAATCACACAAAGGAGGAAACATTATCAACACAGGAAAATGCAAATGATATTTATGTAAGTTTGATATTAAGATTATTAGTAAGTAAGGTTATATGAAAGGAAATAATTATTGTTATAACAAAAGAAAAGTTAACACGGTAAAAAAAAAAAAAAAAAAAATTAAATAATCAGAAATAAGTGAACGAAATGAGTCAGGAAGAACAAATAGCATCGACATTGTCGAGATTAAATCTGCACTCATCCAGCACTAACGTTTCCCCTCCTAACATCCCTTCCACTTTCACTCCTAATCAAAAAAGAGAACTCGTTTCGTTAATATCGGAAACAGTTTCGACCATATTACACACACAAATCGAAGAAGAAGTTGAACATCCTGTAGATTTTAGCATTAACGTGGACGCATCCGAAAGAGTTCCGGATGTGGTAAAATGTTTAAGAGAATTTTCGGGTAAAAACGGAGAATTCAGTTCATGGCGGAAATCGGTAGATAGAATATTATTAATGTACGGACAGAATAAGAACACCCCAAAATATTTTGCTATCCAGCATACAATAAGACACAAGATAGTTGGCGAAGCTGACACGGCCCTTGAGTCTTACCGCACCCCATTAAATTGGGGTAAGATAAAAAAATGTCTGATGTTACATTACTCAGACAAGAGAGACGTTAGCACGTTGGAATATCAAATGACAACACTTGCACAACGGGGTAGCACTGTTGAAGAATTTTATCAACAAGTTTATCAATATCTCTCGCTTATCCTAGACAAAATCGATTGCCTGGAATTAGGTGAAGAAGCTTTGTATGCCATGACAACGACATATAGAGAAAATGCACTCGACACATTTATAAGAGGTCTGAACGGTAACTTACCCAGTCTGTTAAGTGTAAAGGAACCAACCAGTTTACCACAGGCTCTCAATATGTGTCTCAAATTAGGCAACATGAATTACAGGACGAACCATACAAATAGTATCAGTCGCTTGCCGACCAATACCAAACCTATTAGCCACAATCAACCCATTAGCCACAAGCAACCAAGGTCATACTCATTCAAACCCCAAGTAAGACCCTTTTACCCAGAACTTACAAATGTTCACAACCAATCCCTTAGACCAAATTCGTATCAACAGTACGGACAAAACCGACACTACGTCACAGTGCAACCAAACTTTAGACCACCTCTTCCTCCAAAACCTCCTACACCAATGGAAGTTGATCGCTCTGTTCAAACGAAGCAAATAAATTATCAGAATAGGCCTCAGTATCAACAAAATCAAACATTTTATAATAGGCAGCAAACATTCAGTAACAAACCACAAGCATTTAGTAATGGACCAGCGCAGGCTAATAATAATCAAGCTAGTAAGAGACCACCATCACAGATAATACAGACTCCTAATAAAATGCAACGGATCTACAATACTGAAGTTACAGAAACTGACCCAATAGAATACAATAATGAAATATTAGAATATCCTGAAGGGTACTACGAGTCTTCACAGGACTACCAACCCGAATACAACGAAGAACAAGAAGAGATCGAAGCAACCCCTAGTGACAATATCAATTTTTTAAACTAAACTCCTCATTGCCATACTATCGTTTCAAAATGAAAAATGGCAATGAACTAAAATTTTTATTAGATACCGGATCGAACAAAAATTATATTAGTCCAACTTATATTAGGAACCCCATTCCGAACAAACCCTTCATTGCAAATTCTGTTGGTGGACCCGTCAAAATTACTCATCATGCTAATATCAGTGTTTTCGGTGATGAAGTAGGTAAATTAAAATTTCACATTTTGCCCAAGTTAAGAACCTTTGATGCCATAATAGGTAACGATACAATGAAAAGTTTAAACGCAGTAATTTTTACTAAGGAGAACTATTTTACATTACTCAATAAATATGAATACCCCATCCACCAGTTAGCAATTAACTCTATTGCACACACTACATTAAGGTTAAATCATTTGAGTCCCGAAGATAACGAAAGATTAAAACAACTCTTTAACTCTTGCCCAACATTATTTGCTGAACCAGATAAAAAATTAACATATGTCACGAACGTTAAAGCCGAAATTAAGACTAAAAGCGATAGACCAATATATTCCAAAACTTACCCCTATCCAATGCCTTTAAAAAAAGAAATAGACAAACAAATTGAGGAATTACTTAAAGATGGCATTATTCGACCATCGAAATCTCCCTACAATTCTCCGGTATGGGTCGTACCGAAGAAAGAAGACGCCTCAGGATTAAAAAAATTTCGTATGGTTATCGACTATCGTAAATTGAACGAGGATACCATACCAGATAAATATCCCATTCCAGATGTTACCACTATTCTAACTAATCTAGGATCAAATAAGTATTTTTCTACAATTGACCTTAAGAGTGGATTCCATCAGATTGCTCTCAACGAAGCAGATATTGAGAAGACCGCCTTCTCTATTGCCAATGGGAAATTCAAATTTACTCGACTTCCATTCGGCTTAAGAAATGCGCCTGCCATTTTCCAACGCACTTTGGATGATGTGCTACGGAAACACATCGGCGTTCGGTGCTACGTTTATGTTGATGACATAATTATCTTTAGCAAAAGTAAAGAAGATCATTTTAGAAATCTTGCAATTATATTTGACACTCTCGAAAAAGCGCATTTAAAGGTACAGTTCGATAAATGTGAATTTATCAAAAAGGAAATCGAGTTCCTCGGTATAATAGTTGGCCAAAATGGAATTCGCACTACAAAAAAAAGATAGAAGCTATAATAAATTTTCCACGGCCCAAAACTGTCCATGATTTACGCTCCTTTTTAGGAATGACCGGACATTATCGCAGATTTATAAAGGCGTACGCACAAATTGCAAAACCCCTGACTGAAATACTGAGAGGAGAGCTTGGAAGAGTTTCCAAGAATCAGTCTAAAAGGACACTTTTAAATCTAACAGCACAACAAGTAGAAGCTTTTAAAGACCTGAAAAATTGCTTGACGTCAGACGATGTTATACTTCACTATCCAGATTTCGAAAAAGCTTTTGAGCTTACCACGGATGCTTCAAATTACGCTCTAGGAGCCGTACTTTCCCAAGACGGTAGGCCAATATCCTTTCTGTCAAGAACTCTAAGCAGAGCAGTTGTTGGCAATAATTTGGGCACTACAGTCCCTGAAATGCTTCCTATACGGATCAAAAAAGGTTAAGATTTACACTGATCACCAACCATTGACCTTTGCTCTCAGCAACAAAAATACTAATGCAAAAATGAAGAGATGGAAGGCACAATTGGAAGAATATAACCACGAAATCATTTATAAACCAGGCAACACAAACATTGTCGCAGACCTACTCTCACGACCACCAATCGCTAACTTAAATTCAATGACTGTCCACAGTAGTGACAGCTCTTCCGAAAATTTAATTTATTCAGTAGAAATACCCATTAACGTCTTCAAGAACCAAATTTTCATATCAGAAGATTCCAAAAATTCATACAAATTCGAAATAGTTTTCCCTACGTACCATAGGCACTTAATAACTGAAACAACCTACAATGAAGAATCGCTAAAATCGCTTTTAAAGAAATATCTTAATCCATCGGTAATCAATGGTATAAAAACCACAGAGCACATTATGCTAAAAATCCAATCAATCTACCCTCTACATTTCGCAAATTACAAAATTCGTTTCACACAAATAGTAGTTGAAGATATTACTCAGACCGAGGCCCAAGATAAAATAATAATCGAGGAACATAATCGTGCTCACAGAAACGAAAAAGAAAATAAGCTACAGATTTTGGAAAAATATTATTTCCCCGCTATGTCGAAAAAAATAAAAAAAATAACAAAATTATGCAAAGTTTGTAAAGAAAATAAATATGATCGCCACCCAAAAAATGTAAAGTTAGGAGCTACACCCTTACCAGAATATTCAGGGCATACTATTCACATAGACATTTTCTCAACAGACAAACATAAAGTACTGACTTCTATTGACAAGTTTTCCAAATTAGCCATTATAAAGAAAATAGACGGGAAAAGTATAGACAGTATAAAAAAACCCTTAAGAGAAATAATATTTTATTTTGGAATTCCAAAAGCTATAGTTTTCGATAACGAAAAGACATTTAATTCTAAACCAATAAAATTCATGTTAGAAAACGAATTCAATATAAAAATATTCACTGCACCACCCTATAAAAGCGAGGTGAATGGACAAATAGAACGGTTCCATTCAACAATATCAGAAATTATGAGATGCTTAAAACAGGAACATACCGGATTATCCACATGACAAACATAACAGAATACTCTACAATATTACGGGAACTGAACAGAAACTTCATACGAAACATTCCAGCTAACAACCCCCTTTACCCATTTATAACAGACGAAATCAGTAACATCAACATAACAATTAATAACATTTTACCTAAATACAAAAATAAAAGATCACTAGACTACATAGGATCAGCCTGGAAATGGATAGCTGGCAACCCGGACCATGACGATTTAGTAGCCATCAACAGCAAATTTAAAGAAGTAATCGAGAATAACAACCAACAATTAATAATCAACAAAAACATTTTAGAAAGAATAAACAATATAACAGAAATTAACAACTCAATAATAAAGTCTCTAGGAAGTAGTAACGAATTTCAAACCGCCCTAATACTTAAATATAAATTTAAAATTGACATAATCAAAGATGAGTTAGAAAATATTAAAAGAGCAATTTATTTAACTAAAGCGAACATTATTAACTCAGTTGTTATTAACAATCAAGAAGCTCATAGAATAAATAATATTTTTATCGAAGAGAATTTGCAATTTGGTTCGTTAGTAGAATCTCTGAATTTTGCAGACGTTCAAATTGCTGTAAAACAAAACTTACTAATTTATATGATAAAAATACCGAAAACCGGTAAAGAAATTTGCAAATCTATTATAATTAAGCCTTTAAGTAAAAACGAAACTATTTTAAAGATAAATTTTGAAAAAATACTGAAATGTAATGAAGAATATTATGGTATAGAAAAATATTGTAAAATAATAAATGAAATAAAACTTTGCAAACAAACCCAAATTGTTAATTTGAAAAACGAAAATTGTATAAAAAATTTAATAAGGAATTAACCATATAAGTGCACTGTAACAAATACGGAACATGTTAAAAATATTGTAGAAATAAATAATGGATTAATACTTTTAAATAATTTCGAAGGAAATATTACTACAAATAATAATACTAGAAAATTAAGAGGATCATATTTGATAAAAATCTTTAATGAAACTATAAGAATAAATAACATGAATTTTACAACTTTAGAACAACATAGCTTGAGACCACTGCCTGCTTTAATCCAACATTCAAACTCAAATTCAGAGTTCGAGGAAGTTCTATCCTTAAAACTAATGAAAGAGCTTAATATAAAAAATATTAAAAAAATAAGTTCTCTGAATCTTTTAGTGAAATCCAGTTTATTCACTCATTTTGGGCTATTAGCCCTAGTACTTACCATAATTGCAATTTTCAGATGCAAAAAGCGCGTAAAGCCTGAAATAATTATTAGCAAACCGGAATCATTTCAAATGCCAGTAATTAAAAGGATGCAGCATAGAAGTCTTAACGACATCCCATTTTTTTAATTAATCAAGCAGGGACGCTTGATATTTCGGAGGGAGGAGTTAACACAATATTTTATGAACTACTACATAAATGCCATTCCCACATTATATGCTAGAAACATACAAACCGTTTGCATACTTTGGAGTCCTATTACAACCAAAAGTGCAACTGCGCTAAACGCGCATCCGCTAATTTCTTAAGTGAGCGAAACACGAGCAACCATGTCTTCTCCCCCAAAACCAAATAGCTGCAGGTGAGCGCTACACGCGCAAACCCTTTTAGCTGACCAAGCATCTTTGGTCACGTAGGCCGCCTCAAGCATAGGTTAGATTATAAACTTTAAAGTTAAGTGTAGTCAGTCTTTTTAAGTTACTAGACTCGACAGGCACATAGTGCCGCTAAAAAAACATAAATAATTTTAAGATAATAAAATAGGCACATAGTGCCGACCTAATAAAATTAATTAATAAATAAACCTCCGTCTCGTTAATTTATATAAATGATCAGTATGTTGAGCTGAGTCGATTTAACCATGTCCGTGTGTCTCTCCGTCTGTCCGTCTGTATACATACGAACTAGTCCCCCAGTTTTTAAGATATCCTTTTGAAATTTTGAAAACGTAATTTTCTCTTCAAGAAGCTGCTGATTTGTCGGAACGGCCGATATCGGACCACTATAACATATAGCTGCCATATAAGCTGAACGATCGGAATCAAGTTCTTGTATGGAAAACTTTCACATTTAACAATGTATCTTCACCAAATTTGGTACAGATTATTTTCTAAGGAAACAATGTAATCTCCGAAAAAATTGTTCAGATCGGATTACTATAGCATATAGCTTCCATACAAACTGAACACATAGTTACGAAAAGAAATGCACCTGTGAAGGGTATATTAGCTTCGGTGCAGCCGAATTTAACGTTTTTTCTTGGATTTACTTTAGTTTTACCAGCAACTATTGTTATAACTGATCCAACTTTAGCATATACAACTGCTGCATAAGCTTTCTCTGAAGCATCTGCGAATCCATGTAGTTCAAATTTAAATTTGGTTTTTGTTTCAAACCATTTAAGAATTTTTATTCCTTTTATCTCTGGTATATGCTGCATAAACTCTTGCCATACTTTTGTTAAATTCTCGTCAAGTAACTCGTCCCAGTTGAGATTCATCAACCAAAGTTTCTGTATAAACAACTTTGCTATAACTGTTATTGGTGAAAGCCATTCCATTGGGTCGAAAATTCGCGCTAAATCAGATAAAGCTTGTCTTTTTGTAAATCCCGAAAAATGCACTGTTTGGTGTGGTTTGTAACTCATTGGACCGTATTTTTCAAAGATGCTGTTGGACGCAACGTTACGGTTGGCGATCCAAACGATGCTAACAAACTTTTGTTGGTGGAAGAACTGAACTCCCATTGACATGCCACACAGCTCGTTTCTTGGTTTTGAGGGAAAACTTCGGAGAACAATTCATCTCAAGAAATGGACCCGTAAGTTATTACAAGATCATTTTAACGCCTTTAGACTATTTTTGGGGGGGCTACGTCAAGTCTAAAGTCTACAGAAAGAAGCCAGCAACTATTCCGGCTTTGGAAGACAACATTTCCGAAGAAATTCGGGCTATTCCGGCCGAAATGCTCGAAAAAGTTGCCCAAAATTGGACTTTCCGAATGGACCACCCAAGACGCAGCCGCGGTATTTAAATGAAATTATCTTCAAAAAGTAAATGTCATGAACCAATCTAACGTTTCAAATAAAGAACCGATGAGATTTTGCAAATTTTATGCGTTTTTTTAAAAAAAAAGTTATCAAGCTCTTAAAAATCACCCGATATAAGTCGTTTTTAATGATGTTTGAAAGCAAATAGTTGTGAGGCTCGCAGAAATTGCCAATTTCGTGTTAAGTTCTCGTTTCCAGGAAAGGAGCTGATGCTGTCCCATGCGTTACTGTTTGTAGTTTGTATTCTTCTATCGGCTCTCCTTTTGTTTCTCTCCACAATATACGTTGATAATCTTGATCACTCTCTGTTAATTGAATTTGTCGAAACGTCTTTTGTTAATACATATTGTAAAAGTCTCCATTTGATTATAATGTCAAATATATCTTTTTAAAGTCTCGGTCCTATTTGTAGTTTTTGCAGACGCATCGAAAACTACTCGTAGTTTAGTTGTTAGACTGCCTTCTCGAATCACTGCTTGATATAGCAGATAGTATTTTCCGCATCTATTTTCACTTGCTTTTTTCATGTGACCCATTTCTAAATATTCTCTCATAAATTACACGTATTGTTTTCTTAACTCGTCATTTGTAGCAAACCGTTTTTCAAGATTAAGAAACCTCGCCGTAGCTTGTTTGCGAGAGTCGCCTAATTCTTTTTCTTTTTTAAAAGGTAGATTGACGACAAATCGATTATTTATTTTCATCTTTTACCGTTGTTTTTTAGGTATTCACCATCATCTGCTTCATCTGCTGGAGTTGTGGTGGCTTCTATTTCCCAAAACTTCTCCAATGTTGTAATAACTGCTGCTCAAATTTTGTTGTTTTTTCTCAGTTGTTGTAAAACTTCCGACAATATCTAGCCCAATTTCGTAACTTGACCTAGTATTCGATCCTTTTTATACTCTCGCAACAAAATTGCTAAGGAGGGTCGCATTAGGGAGGGGCATATTTGGACGTATTTTTTTTGGAAAAGTGGGCGTGGCCCCACCCCCTACTAAGTTTTTTGTACATATCTCGGAAACTACTATAGCTATGTCAACCAAACTCTACAGAGTCGTTTCCTTCAGGCATTTCCATATAAAGTTCAAAAATGGAAGAAATCGGATAATAACCACGCCCACCTCCCATACAAAGTTTGTGGGGAAAATCACTAAAAGTGCGTTAACCGACTAAAAAAAAACGTCAGAAACACAAAATTTTACGGAAGAAATGGCAGAGTGGCGTCGCCCACTTATGGACCAAAAACCATATCTCAGGAACTACTCTACCGATTTCAATGAAATTCGGTATATAATATTGTCTTAACACCCTGATGACATGTACGAAATATGGGTGAAATATGTTCACAACCACGCCTTCTTCCAATATAACGCTATTTTGAATTCCATCTGATGCCTTCTCTGTATAATATACACATTAGGAACCAATGATGATAGCAGAATAAAACTTTACACAAATACAAGCTGAGGTATCCCTTGTGGAAAAATTGTCGTGATCGGACTATAACTTTTTAAGATCCCTGATATCGAACACGAAGAACTCAGTGCCTAACCTAACCTAACCTAATTCTTCACCGAAAATATCGGTAAATCTCTCAGATATTTTCATGTAATTCAGAGGGCATCATTTTTATACTCTCGCAATAAAGTTGCTATTAACGGTATATATCGTCAGATATATGGTTACATATACCAAAGTGATCAGGGTGACGAGTAGAGTTGAAATCCGGATGTCTGTCTATCCGTCCGTGCAAGCTGTGACCTGAGTAAAAATTTAGATATCTTGATGAAACTTGGTACAGGTATTTGGTGGCACCATAAGAAGGTTACGTGTAAAATTTGGTACAAAGGATCGCACTAGGAAGGGTCATATTTGGATTTATTTTTTTGGAAAAGTGAGCATGGTCCCGCCCCCTACTAAGTTTTTTGCAAATATCTCATAAACTACTAAAGCTAGATTAACGAAACTTTCACAAGAAACCTTAGATTTCATGGCAAAGATGACACAGAGGGATTACAATCAAATTTAAAATGGTCGTGTCTCCGCCACTTATGGGTCTAAAACCATATCTCAGAAACTACTCGACCAAATTCAGCGAAATTCGGCTCGAACCATTTCCGTAGCATCTTCTTCTTCTTCTTAATTGGCGTAGACACCGCTTACGCGATTATAGCCGAGTTAACAACAGCGCGCCAGTCGTTTCTCCTCTTCGCTACGTGGCGCCAATTGGATATTCCAAGCGTAGCCAGGTCCTTCTCCACTTGGTCCTTCCAACGGAGTGGAGGTCTTCCTCTTCCTCTGCTTCCCCCGGCGGACCTAGCCAGCGTAGCCGCTGTCTTTTAATTCGCTGAACTATGTCAATGTCGTCATATATCTCGTACAGCTCATCGTTCCACCGAATGCGATATTCGCCGTGGCCAATGCGCAAAGGACCATAAATCTTTCGCAGAACTTTTATCTCGAAAACTCGCACCGTCGACTCATCAGTTGTTGACATCGTCCAAGCCTCTGCACCATATAGCAGGACGGGAATTATGAGCGACTTATAGAGTTTGGCTTTTGTTCGTCGAGAGAGGACTTTACTTTTCAATTGCCTACTCAGTCCGAAGTAGCACCTGTTGGCAAGAGCAATCCTGCGTTGGATTTCCAGGCTGACATTGTTGGTGGTGTTAATACTGGTTCCTAAATAGACGAAATTATCTACAACTTCAAAGTTATGACTGTCAACAGTGACGTGAGTGCCTAGTCGCGAGTGCGACGACTGTTTGTTTGATGACAGGAGATATTTCGTCTTGCCCTCGTTCACTGCCAGACCCATTTGTTTTGCTTCCTTGTCTAGTCTGGAGAAAGCAGAACTAACGGCGCGGGTGTTAAGGCCAATGATATCAATATCATCAGCATACGCCAGCAGCTGTACACTCTTATAAAAGATGGTACCTTCTCTACTAAGTTCTGCAGCTCGAACTATTTTCTCCAGAAGCAGGTTGAAAAAGTCACACGATAGGGAATCGCCTTGTCTGAAACCTCGTTTGGTATCGAACGGCTCGTTTTGGTATCCCGATTCTGACGGAGCTCTTCGTGTTGCTCAGCGTCAGTTTACACAGCCGTATTAGTTTTGCGGGGATACCAAATTCAGACATCGCGGCATAGAGGCAGTTCCTTTTCGTGCTGTCGAAAGCAGCTTTGAAATCGACGAAGAGGTGGTGTGTGTCGATTCTCCTTTCACGGGTCTTTTCCAAGATTTGGCGCATGGTGAATATCTGGTCGGTTGTTGATTTTCCAGGTCTAAAGCCACACTGATAAGGTCCAATCAGTTTGTTGACGGTGGGCTTTAATCTTTCACACAATACGCTCGATAGAACCTTATATGCGATGTTGAGGAGGCTAATCCCACGGTAGTTGGCGCAGATTGTGGGGTCTCCTTTTTTATGGATTGGGCAGAGCACATTTAAATTTCAATCGGTGGGCATGCTTTCGTCCTACCATATTTTACAAAGAAACTGATGCATGCTCCTTATCAGTTCTTCGCCGCCGTGTTTGAATAGCTCAGCCGGTAATCCATCGGCGCCCGCCGCTTTGTTGTTCTTTAGGCGGGTAATTGCTATTCGAACTTCTTCATGGTCGGGCAATGGGACGTCTGCTCCATCGTCATCGATTGGGGAATCGGGTTCGCCTTCTCCTGGTGTTGTGCATTCTCTGCCATTCAGCAGGCTGGAGAAGTGTTCCCTCCATAATTTAAGTATGCTCTGGGCATCGGTCACTAGATCACCTTTGGGGGTTCTACAAGAGTATGCTCCGGTCTTGAAACCTTCTGTAAGCCGCCGCATTTTTTCGTAGAATTTTCGAGCATTACCCCTGTCGGCCATCTTATCAAGCTCTTCATACTCACGCATTTCAGCCTCTTTCTTTTTCTGTCTGCAGATGCGTCTCGCTTCCCTCTTCAATTCTCGGTATCTATCCCATCCCGCACGTGTTGTGGTCGATCGTAACGTTGCGAGGTAGGCAGCCTGTTTTCTCTCCGCTGCAGCGCGGCACTCCTCGTCGTACCAGTTGTTCTTTTGCACTTTCCGAAAACCAAGGGTTTCGGATGCAGCTGTACGTAAGGAGTTTGAAATGCCGTCCCACAGTAGTCCGTAGCATCTATGGTTCGAAATTGGGCGAAATATATTCACAACCACGCCTACTTCCCATATACCACAATTTTGAAGTCCATCTGATTCGTTCACGTTAAAGTATATGAGTTCAACACCAGAGAAGATAACGGACCAAACTTTGCACAGATACAGTATTTCTGGTGTAGCATAGCCCGAATAAAAATCACCAAGATCAGACCATTTTATTGAAAATATCGGTAAATATCTCAGATATTCTAAACATATTCATAGGAGATGTGTTCCTTCCAACAGTGTTCGTCTGTGCCAAAAATGGGCAAAATAAAGCCAATATTTCTTCTTGCCCTCACATACCTCTTATTTGATTTTCACAATTCTAGTGGACTTTGTGCCGAATATATTGGTCAAATTTTGAATTACCTTAATAAATTTGCATGGAAATATGTTCATACTTAAGTCAACGTGTTGGCCCCCATATACATACATATGTAATAACACGATTTCTGCCTTTACTTTTTACTTTACGCCGAGTATATTGCGTACTTCCTAAGATATCTTTAAAATATTATAAGAATATATTATACATTAAATGTTTTAGGCGCATGTAAAATCCAACTATATTTGAAAATCAGTAAGAAATACTAACGTAAATTAATAGTAGTCTAGTATCAAAGGCACGCAATTAGAAAACCTGCCTTTCAGATGGACCAAATGCGACGCTTAAATGTTAAACTGAGCTAAACTTCAACCTCAGCCAAATTAAATTGTAATTATTATTAATTGTTATACCCTGAACAGGGTATATTAAGTTTGTCACGAAGTTTGTAACACCCAGAGGAAATCGTCGGAGACCCAATAAAGTATATATATAAATGATCCGTATGTCGAACTGAGTCGATTTAGCCATGTCCGTCTGTCCGTCTGTCTGTATGTATACGAACTAGTCTCTCAGTTTTTAAGATATCTTTTTGAAATTTTGCAAACGTCATTTTCTCTTCAAGAAGCTGCTCATTTGACGGAACGGCCGATATCGGGCTACTATAACATATAGCTGCCATACAAACTGAACGATCGGAATCAAATGCTTGTATGGAAAACTTTCACATTTGACAAGATATATTCACGAAATTTGGTATATGTTATTTTTTAAGAGAACAATGTAATCTCCGAACAAATTGTTCAGATCGGTTAACTATAGCATATAGCTACCATACAAACTGAACGATCGGAATCAAGTTCTTGTATAGACAACTTTCACATTTGACAAGATATATTCACGAAATTTGGTATATGTTATTTTCTAAGGCAACAATGTAATCTCCGAAGAAATTGTTCAGATCAGTTAACTGTAGCATACAGCTGCCATACAAACTCAACGATCGGAATCAAGTTCTTGTATGGACAACTTTCACATTTGACAAGATATATTCACGAAACTTGATATATGTTATTTTCTAAGGCAAAAATGTAATCTCCGAAGAAATTGTTCAGATCGGTTAACTATAGCATACAGCTGCCATACAAACTGAGCGATCGGAATCAAGTTCTTGTATGGACAACTTTCACATTTGACAAGATATATTCACGAAATTTGGTATATGTTATTTTTTAAGACAACAATGTAATCTCTAAAAACTTGTTTAGAACGGATTACTATAGCATATAGCTTCCATACAAACTGAACACATAGTTACTAACAGAAATGCACCTGTGAAGGGTATTTAGCCTCGGTGCAACCGAAGTTAACGTTTTTTCTTGTTTTAATTTGGTTTTTGCGAAAAAATCGCGATTTACAAAGCACCATAGATAGCTTATGGAAGGCTTAGGTATTAAGACACAGACGTGTACATAGACGTAATAATTTACAATATTTAGCATATATATTTAATGGGAATTAGTATTTATTTATTTTTTAAAATTGTTTTCAATGTATTTGGCTGCAAATCCCCTTACTCAAATGTTATTGAATAATTTTTAAAACAAAAATGGCTTACCTACCTGTGTCTATTCATAACAACTCAAACTTTCAACCTTGATATATGGTATACTTAAAAATTGTTTTCACAAATTTTCTACCTACATAATTTAGCCTTCACGAGCGAACATTTGCGGAAGATGAACTCCTTTGTTTCAGAAAGCATTAAAAAATGCAATTTACGTAGGAGTTTTCCGTGTAAATACTTTCAAGCAGGGTTCTCATTTACTACTCCATAGCAGCAAAATTTCTAAAATTATTGCTATGCTATCGCTACCGCTCTCACTTTGTCGGGAGCCACAGCATAGCCTTAGCATAACAATGTAAAGTATGTGCTCTACTCGGCTCCGAGTTTTGTTAGGTAAAAAACTATAGCTGGAGCGGGAGCAACAAATTAAATTCTGCGCTATGCTCTGGCTTAAACTTTTAGGTAGCAAAAATTGGGAGCGATAGCACATCAGAGCTAATGAAAATTTTCATGTGCTACAGCTCCCGCATGTGTTTGTCGTTTTTTTTTTCTTTTTTGTTCTTTTCTGTCATTTACAAGTATGGTACAAGTTGGTATATAAAAGAAAGTCGTTTATAACTAAGAATGGCTGAACCGATTTGGCTTAAAATTGGTGGGGAGGTAGCTTAGAAGCAGGGTAAGGACATAGGATACATTTTATCTCTTTATGCTAAAATTCAATACAACTCATAAATACAAAAATTATGAAATTTCGAAAATCATTTTTTTTCACTCTGCTCTAGATAAGAATCAGAGTAGAGCCGGATTTATGACCATCAAAAAATTATATTTTTTAGAATAAACAATTGAATTTTACAAAAAAAATCAATCTTCCGTAAAAGTTCGAAAATTCCAGAAAATACCCAGAAGTTAACTTTGACCTTGAATAACTTTTAAAGGAGTGAGTATATCGAAAAATTGTCAAGACTTATTTTGTAGAGCATTCAATTCTGTACAAGAATATGACTTTTTTATTCCTACAAACGAGAAAGTTCCAGAGAAAAAAAATATTCGTAAAAAGTGGCAAAATCCCATGTAATTTCAATGGGAAATGTATCGTGTTTGGGGCAAGGTTTATTATGAAAATTAAGGGCTTTTTATGGTCTGATATTTTTTTTTAGATGGAAAACTAAAAGTTTAGGGGGCGTCTCGTCAAAAATAATCAATTTGGTAAATAACGGACACCCTAATATATATATTTGTATGTACTATGCGAGTATATGTATAATATATATATTATTATGTTAGATGTTTATACTTTCAGTTACACTAAATAACTTGAGTAGTGAAGTCTACATTTTTAGCTGAAGTTTTAATTAATTAAGTGAAAATTTACCATAGTAGTGTTAGCATCATCAATCATATCAATATAATAAAATATAGAACGAATCTATATCATCATCCACTTGAAAAGAAGACTGAAAGAAAACCAGAAAGTTACCCTAAAAAGAGAACACAGGAGTCATTCGGAAGAAAAATCAGAAAGTATTTACACACTTGTTTTAATAGATTAAGATTAAATTATTTATTTTCTTTAGTAAGATTGAATTTTAAGAAATTATGCCTAGATTAAATAAAAGATCTGTTGTACAAAGTCGATTTGAAAATAGAAGACGTATGCAGATTCTTCGGGCTAACTCATTATATAGAGCTAGTGAGCAATCACATAATACTCAAAGCCATGCCAATCGCAGATTAGATCCAGAAGTCCGCCTGTCAGAACAAAGTACCAATACAGTTCAACATAGGACAAGGCGACAAAATCAAGAGTTTCGGTCTGCTGAGCAAAGTATAAATACTGTTCAGCATAGGTCTCGGCGGGAAAATCCCGAAATAAGGTCAGCTGAGCAAATCATAAATACCAATCAGCATAGAACCCAGCGACAAAAATCCTGAAACAAGGAGAGAGAGAGAGAACGTTATAGAGAAACGCAACGACGACAGCTTATCAGGAGGGGTGCAAGGGAACAAATTTTAAATCAGAGACGTCAACAACAAAATCTGGTCCGTATTCATAAAGAAAGCTTGACAAATAGGCAAATTCAAACCGAAAGGCAGTCCCAACGAAATATATTAAACAGAGAAAATAATGTCTCTGATATTTTTGCAAATGGTGGCATTTCAAGAGATTTTCGAAGCATTTATTTTGAAAATATAAAGAAAGGTCCCACCGAAATATGTATTTGCTGTGAGGGATTATGGTTTCCACATCAAGTACGCAAGTTAAATTTCGGAACTATAGCTCAAGTTCACCCAGATGCTACATCTGTTTTCTTTTTAAAGCAAAAGTTTCCTTCTGAAGATGGAAACTACAATTTTTGCTTAAATTGCAAAAATGGGATTGCCAAAAATAACATACCAAAAATATGTTTTTTAAATGGTCTAGACTTTCCGGATATATCAGATTGTTTAAAAAATTTAACCCCTATTGAAGAAAGGCTAATAATGCCTCGATTGCCTTTTATGACCATTCGTCCATTGGGATATCAAGGCCAAAGTTCGATTAAAGGTGCCGTTGTCAATAAACCTATTTCTGTTAATAATGTTGTGACATCTCTACCGAGGACTTTTGATCAAACTCATGTGATACAAATTCACTTAAGAAGACGTATGGAATACAATCATGATTATATGACTGATACCATACGGCCTGCGAAGGTTATGGAAGCTTTGCGATTCTTAGTGAATACTCCTCTGTATCGTGAGCATAATATACACATAAATGAGAATTGGATTTCAGGCTTTAATAACCAAGAAGAAGTTCCCTTTGTTGCATCTGCTGAAGATGATAGATTGGTTCAATCTCTTTATGAGGAACCGACTTCCCATAATAATCACACAGACATTTCCATAGCACACGTACCTGCAGAACTGAACCCAGGTAGTCAAGAGACTCTTTTAGACAATATTCCTATAGAAAACATGTAATATAACCGTTTAGTTATAGCGCCAGGGGAAGGGCAAGAGCCCATTGACATAGTTCAAGATAATAATTCGGAAGAATTGTCATTTGGAACAATATTCGCCGCTTTGACCGCAGAGCGTGTACCATTCCGAAGTTGTTCTACAACTATAAAAAATTAGAACTACTGCAAATTAAAAATAGTACATCCATTTGCCTTCGAAAGTTTTCAGGTCGTAACCGTGTTACGGCTCAAAATGTATTAAATGAAAACTTTGTTCAAAACTTGATTCAACATGATGACGGTTACAAAGTTTTGAAAGGTGTTAGATCCTCTCCTGCTCACTGGGAAGCTGAGAAAAAAAAAACAATTGCAATGATTCGCCAATTTGGGCTTCCAACCTTTTTCATAACTCTATGGGCTGCTCAATCTCAGTGGGTTGAGCTGTTGGTTATTCTGTTGAAAACTGTTGATTCAAAAGATATTTCACAAGAAGAAGCCAACATTTTATCAACCCAAGATAGATATCGCTTAATCCGCTCAGATGCGGTTACTTGTGCTAGATATTTTGATTACCGCTACCGGCAAATCCTTAAACATTTTAAAGATAATACCGGCATTTTTGGAACACATTTTGTAAAAAACTATTACTGGAGAGTAGAGTTTCAACAGAGAGGTTCCCCGCATATACATGGCATGTATTGGCTTAATAATGCTCCCAAAATCAACCTTCAAAATCCTGAGACATTCTCCGAAGTCATTGATTTCATTGACACTTATGTTTCAACAGATGGTTCAGTAAGCCACTTGGAACATTATTTAGATTATCAAAAGCATAATCACAGTCGGTCGTGTATGTACTAGAGAAATAAGAGGACAACAATTTTGTGGTTTTAGTATACCATATCCCTTTCCAGACACAACCCAAGATTTGGAAAGGCATAAGGAAAACTTATCTAGAATTCAAAATGTTTTAAATTCAACTCTGACTACAGAATATATATCGAATTTAGATAATTTTGAATAGTTCATACTTAAGTCAACGTGTTGGCCCCCATATACATACATATGTAATAACACGATTTCTGCCTTTACTTTTTACTTTACGCCGAGTATATTGCGTACTTCCTAAGATATCTTTAAAATATTATAAGAATATATTATACATTAAATGTTTTAGGCGCATGTAAAATCCAACTATATTTGAAAATCAGTAAGAAATACTAACGTAAATTAATAGTAGTCTAGTATCAAAGGCACGCAATTAGAAAACCTGCCTTTCAGATGGACCAAATGCGACGCTTAAATGTTAAACTGAGCTAAACTTCAACCTCAGCCAAATTAAATTGTAATTATTATTAATTGTTATACCCTGAACAGGGTATATTAAGTTTGTCACGAAGTTTGTAACACCCAGAGGAAATCGTCGGAGACCCAATAAAGTATATATATAAATGATCCGTATGTCGAACTGAGTCGATTTAGCCATGTCCGTCTGTCCGTCTGTCTGTATGTATACGAACTAGTCTCTCAGTTTTTAAGATATCTTTTTGAAATTTTGCAAACGTCATTTTCTCTTCAAGAAGCTGCTCATTTGACGGAACGGCCGATATCGGGCTACTATAACATATAGCTGCCATACAAACTGAACGATCGGAATCAAATGCTTGTATGGAAAACTTTCACATTTGACAAGATATATTCACGAAATTTGGTATATGTTATTTTTTAAGAGAACAATGTAATCTCCGAACAAATTGTTCAGATCGGTTAACTATAGCATATAGCTACCATACAAACTGAACGATCGGAATCAAGTTCTTGTATAGACAACTTTCACATTTGACAAGATATATTCACGAAATTTGGTATATGTTATTTTCTAAGGCAACAATGTAATCTCCGAAGAAATTGTTCAGATCAGTTAACTATAGCATACAGCTGCCATACAAACTGAACGATCGGAATCAAGTTCTTGTATGGACAACTTTCACATTTGACAAGATATATTCACGAAACTTGATATATGTTATTTTCTAAGGCAAAAATGTAATCTCCGAAGAAATTGTTCAGATCGGTTAACTATAGCATACAGCTGCCATACAAACTGAGCGATCGGAATCAAGTTCTTGTATGGACAACTTTCACATTTGACAAGATATATTCACGAAATTTGGTATATGTTATTTTTTAAGACAACAATGTAATCTCTAAAAAACTTGTTTAGAACGGATTACTATAGCATATAGCTTCCATACAAACTGAACACATAGTTACTAACAGAAATGCACCTGTGAAGGGTATTTAGCCTCGGTGCAACCGAAGTTAACGTTTTTTCTTGTTTTAATTTGGTTTTTGCGAAAAAATCGCGATTTACAAAGCACCATAGATAGCTTATGGAAGGCTTAGGTATTAAGACACAGACGTGTACATAGACGTAATAATTTACAATATTTAGCATATATATTTAATGGGAATTAGTATTTATTTTTTAAAATTGTTTTCAATGTATTTGGCTGCAAATCCCCTTACTCAGATGTTATTGAATAAAGATAATAATTCGGAAGAATTGTCATTTGGAACAATATTCGCCGCTTTGACCGCAGAGCGTGTACCATTCCGAAGTTGTTCTACAACTATAAAAAATTAGAACTACTGCAAATTAAAAATAGTACATCCATTTGCCTTCGAAAGTTTTCAGGTCGTAACCGTGTTACGGCTCAAAATGTATTAAATGAAAACTTTGTTCAAAACTTGATTCAACATGATGACGGTTACAAAGTTTTGAAAGGTGTTAGATCCTCTCCTGCTCACTGGGAAGCTGAGAAAAAAAAAACAATTGCAATGATTCGCCAATTTGGGCTTCCAACCTTTTTTATAACTCTATGGGCTGCTCAATCTCAGTGGGTTGAGCTGTTGGTTATTCTGTTGAAAACTGTTGATTCAAAAGATATTTCACAAGAAGAAGCCAACATTTTATCAACCCAAGATAGATATCGCTTAATCCGCTCAGATGCGGTTACTTGTGCTAGATATTTTGATTACCGCTACCGGCAAATCCTTAAACATTTTAAAGATAATACCGGCATTTTTGGAACACATTTTGTAAAAAACTATTACTGGAGAGTAGAGTTTCAACAGAGAGGTTCCCCGCATAGACATGGCATGTATTGGCTTAATAATGCTCCCAAAATCAACCTTCAAAATCCTGAGACATTCTCCGAAGTCATTGATTTCATTGACACTTATGTTTCAACAGATGGTTCAGTAAGCCACTTGGAACATTATTTAGATTATCAAAAGCATAATCACAGTCGGTCGTGTATGTACTAGAGAAATAAGAGGACAACAATTTTGTGGTTTTGGTATACCATATCCCTTTCCAGACACAACCCAAGATTTGGAAAGGCATAAGGAAAACTTATCTAGAATTCAAAATGTTTTAAATTCAACTCTGACTACAGAATATATATCGAATTTAGATAATTTTGAATATTTCTTGAGCGATAATAGAAAAAACATGTCTTTTGATGACTATTTGCTAGCTCTGAGATCAAGCTTATTAAAACCTAAAATTTTTCTGAAAAGAAAAATGCAAGACTGTTTTATAAATGCTTATAATCCTCTTATTTTTGAACTCCATAGGGCTAATATGGATATCCAATATATACTGGATGCATATGCTTGCTGTTCCTATATAATCTATATATATAAAATTAAGTGGCAAAACTTCCTGTTCGCATACTCCTCCTAGACGGCTTGCCCGATTTCAATGAAATTTTCAGGGGTGATTGGGGTCTGTTTGGAGGGTGCACATAAGAAATTTAATGTGTGCATCATTGCACGTTTTGCAAAAAAAAAAAACAAAAAACGAAACAACTGGCGGATGTTTACAATTAATAAAAAACATTGACATCGCATGTTGATCGTTTTTGCCTGTCATTAGTTCTTTCTATGGATGACTGTCAAGCTAACATTGTGTGTATTTTTCTCAGATTTCAACGTGATTAACATTCTGCGTACAACACAAAGCAAGTGACTATTGTTGTTGTTTCATATGTGATGCCATGCGGTTCGATTGTCGCTTGAAAATGCGCGGTGTGTGTAAAAAAAGTGTTTCAACATTGTGTGTTTTTTCCAGATTTAATTCCATCGATTTGCTACATTTATTCGAACCGATTTTGTGTTTTTCTGCTGACCGTGCAACACACACAAAGCAAGTGAGTATTGTTATTGTTTCGTAAGTGCTTCCATGCGGTTCGCAAATACACTGTTGGTGGGTCTTATTGCATATGCGTGTGTGGGTAAAATACATAGTTTAAGATGTAGTTTTAGGTTAATTTTTCCATTTTTATTTATGTACTTCAAATATGCATATTTTTATTTATGTACTTCAAATATGCATGCTCTAGCACGACCACCGGGGACAACACTAACTACCTTTTTCGAGTTGTGTGAAAACGATGAATTTGCAAGAACATTGCTATATTCCGAAATACCACAATATTTCACTTGGAATCCATCATCGAAAACATTTCAACGACGAAAGCAAGGGGAGCGTGTTGACGGTTATCCAAATGTCCGTAAAACCGATGCCATAAGACGTATTTACACCATCCATCCGAACAACGCCGAATGTTTTTATTTGCGTCTGCTATTAGTCAACGTGCGCGGACCAAGATCATTTGATGATTTGAAAACTGTTGACGGTCAGTTGTGTGCGACGTATCGTGAAGCATGTCAGCGATTGCATTTGTTAGAAGACGATATGCATTGGGACACCGCACTTCATGACGCATCACTCACATCTCATCCAAAACAAATACGCGTACTATTTGCCATAATAATATCTACATGCCTTACGTCAAATCCGCAATAACTGTGGAATAAGTACAAAGACTGCATGACAGAGGACTTATTAATTTTGGCGCGTAATCGAGCATCGGATGCAGACTTGCTATATACACTACAAATGTATAATTCTGATTTGATATTGGTTGAAGATCTGTGCCTTACAATTGTGAATAAGGCATTAGCGCAACTTGGCATTACTGCGCGAAATCATTGACCATTAGCTTCAACGTGAACAACAATACGATTGCAATGAATTGCGTGCTTTCATACAAGCTAACATTAAAAAATTGAATATTCAGCAGAAAAATGCTTAGGATAAGATTTTACGAGCGGTTGACAATAACGCCGGTGGATTCTACTTTCTTGATGCGCCCGGTGGTACAGGAAAAACGTTTCTGATCTCTTTGATTCTTGCTACTATACGGTCACAGCAGAAAATTGCGCTGGCAATTGCTTCGTCAGGCATCACTGCTACTCTACTTTATGGCGGCCGAACAGCACATTCTGCGTTGAAATTATCGTTGAACATCCAAGTCGTTGAAACACCAACGTGCAACATATCGAGGAATTCAACAATGGCAAAAGTTTTGCGAGGAGCTGGAATAGTTCTATGGGATGAGTGCCCAATGGCTAACAAAAAGTCATTAGAAGCATTCAATAGAACAATGCAAGATTTACGCCAAAAGCAACAACTTTTTGGCGGAGCATTAGTCTTATTATCCGGCTATTTTCGGCAAACTTTGTCAGTCATTCCTCGATCAACTCCTGCCGACGAAATAAACGTATGTTTAAAATCGTCAGTTTTGTGGAGACATGTTCAAAGGCTAACTCTTACCATCAACATGCGAGTCCAACTGCAAAATGATCGATCCGCAGCATCCGCATACCAATCGATGATACCGGTTTGATCACATTGCCGAACAACTTTTGTACACTTTTACAATCGAAAGAAGAATTTATTGAAAGTGTATTACCGAATATTGTTCAACACTATCAACGCTACGATTATTTAAGTGAACGCGCAATATTGGCACCGAAAAATGTACATGTCAACGAAATCAATTTTGCCAGTCAAGAAAAACTGCCAGGAGAAGCTACAACATATATGTACATCGATTGATAGCGTTTTAAATCAAGATGAAGTAGTCAATTATCCAACTGAATTCTTGAATTCTCTGGATCCCTCCGGTCTGCCACCGCATCGTTTGGTCCTGAAAGTCGGTTCACCCATTATACTTCTACGAAATCTGAAGCCACCGACTTTGTGTAATGGCACAAGACTTTCAGTCAAAAAATTGTGGCCAAATTTGACTGAAGCAACAATACTAAATGGCAAGGCAGCAGGTGAAGTTCTACTCTTACCACGCATTCCCATGATTCCAACGGACATGCCGTTTGAATTTAAGCGCTTGCAGTTCCCAGTACGTCTTGCCTTTGCGATGACCATCAACAAATCGCAAGGGCAAACGTTTCAAGTGTGCGGTGTCAATTTGGAAGAACCGTGCTTCTCCCACGGCCAATTGTTCGTCGCATGCTGGGGAGTGGGAACACCAAGGTGCTTATTCATTTACGCGCCAGGTGGAAAAACCAAAAATGTTGTATACCAATATGTTTTATAAATGTTTTATAAATAAGTAACAGTTTTACAACAATAAAAAAAAACACAAAGTAAAAACCCTTAAGAGTTTTAATCGATTTAGGTGTAGCGAAACGCACAGGGTAAAAGCTAGTTAATTATATTAACAAATCGAACAGAGGAGTTTCTAGGCTCTTAAATGAAGCTATATCAGAAGTAAATGCCGAAAATTATACAATAAAGCAAAAACTTCAGCATATAGGTCATAAATTTATATCAGGCACGGAATTATCTGCACAAGAAGCTGTTTATTGCTGCATTGGGCTTCATCTTTTGGAAGCTAGTAATGGAGAAATATTTATAAATACCTCACGACCGGAGGAACGTGTTCGAATGGTAAAACCTAGGGCGGAACTTCAGAACCTTCCTTCAGATTGTACTGAAATATTTGTAGCTGGTATTTTAGACCGTTATGTGCAGCGGCCCGATCAGTTAGAAACTGTTTGCTTAGCAGATTTTGCATCTATGTTTAAATTTGTGAAATCTAATAGAATAGTGCAAGACAGTGATCATGAAGAAGAAGAGGGGGAAGATAATAACGTACCAGATATTGGGGTACCCATTGCACTAGCGGTTTTGTTAAAAAACGTACCAAACCAATTATTATTCGGTACAGAAGGTTTAGTCCTGATGTGACCAAAGTTGAGTATTTCCGCGAAATGGTAATGCTTTTCTATCCATGGCGGAATGAACAGTAAGATCTTATTGAAAATGATAATGAGCTAACTTGTATAACTCACCGTATTTTAATTGAGGGAAATCGAAAAAATATGATGTTTTTGATCAAGGAAAACTGGAAAGTGTCTTAGAAAGTCTTTATAATGAGACAGACTTAGAAGAAGCTGTGCAAAATGAACTACCTGTTGTGGAAAATGAGTTTCGGGTGTTAGCACTTCCAGAAATAAGCCCTAATATTAATTTGCTGGATTTGCATGGCGAACATACAACAGATAATGGTACTGAATCTGATTGCAATATTAGGCTTATTAAACTACCCCCTTTAATTTCGGTTGAGGAATTATTTTCTCTAGTTCAAGGTTTAAATATTAAGCAAAGAACATACTTGACTCATTTGATGCATCAGATTAAAACAAGTCGACCATTTTATGAATTCATTGGGGGCGGAGCAGGTGTTAGAAAAAGTCGTCTGATATCTGCAATATATCAAGCTCTTAACCATCGCTTCAATTCAACACCTGGATCCATCCCAAGTTTTTTAAAAGTTCTCCTTTGTGCACCTACGGGTAAAGCAGCATTCGGGATAGGTGGACTGACACTTCACTCAATATTTTCTCTTCCTGTAAATTTGAGAGAGTTGAGGCCCCTAAGCAGTGACATAGTTAACTCTTTGTATTCCAAACTTGCTGATTTAAAACTAATCATAATTGATGAAATATCAATGGTGGGCGCTCGAATGTTTAGCTATGTTGATGCTAGGCTTAAACAAATTTTTAAAACAAACAACCCATTCGGTGGCATACCGATTATAGTGTTTGGAGATTTGAAGCAACTCTCACCTGTTGGAGATAGGTGGATATTTTCTTCTAACTCTAATGATGCTTACAGCACTTTAGTTGGTTCTCCTTTGTGGGACTTGTTCAAATATTTTGAATTAACAGAAATAAAGAGACTAAGGGACGATCAAGCTTTTGCTATTGCGTTAAACCGTATGGCATCTGGCACTATGACTTATATATCATTAATTCAAACTCGGGTAGTTAAATTTGAAGAAGTCCCCGATGATGCGATCCATTTATTTTGGTCAAACGAAGAGACAACTAATTTCAATGCCCTTAAGCTCAGTCGAATTACAACTGAAGCTATTTCTTCAACTGCCAAAGACTCTGTAAGAAGAATGGGTATAGGTGATCAACAAGGGAATATTTTGGAAAGAGTTCAACTTTTCAAAACTTCTGAAACACAGGGCCTTCCTTATCAGTTGACACTAAAAACCTCTGTCTCAGTGAATATAAGCACATGTGATGGTTTAGTTAATGGGACAACTGGAGAACTAATGCAAATTGATTACCCAGTAATTCTTTGGATTAAATTCTTGGAACCTTCTGATGGTTTGATAGCACGATCAAAAAAGCCTCTTCCTCTAGAAAGTTCTTGGACCCCAATTGAAAAAGTTATTAGATCTTTTCAATATAAACGAAATGAGCAAATTATAATTGAAAGAAATCAGTTTCCAGTTGTTCCAGCTGAGGGAATAACCATTCACAAAAGTCAGGGTGCTACATATAATAAAGTTGTCGTTCATATTCGACCCAGAATGCCTAAAGCAGTGTTTCCCAAAGTGGGCGATAACGCCCCTTTGTGGGCACTGCAAGTGTCGAGGGGGGCGGTAAGAGACCCAGAAAGAAAATGGGGGCGCTGTGTAGAGGCCTGGAGGGTTATTTGTAATTTAATTTAGCTAGGAGGCCTCTTAGACAGCGACTACATGAGCTCTCGACTCTCACAACAACTTGTGAACATCAACTAATATGAATTAAAAGATTGCTCAAACTCGGTTCTATATTTCTCTCCGCGTAGTTCATATATCTGTCCTATTTTATTGAATATAGAAACAATTAAAATCATGTCAATCGGTCGCTCCGTTTCATAACGGGGCATCTCGACAGGATAGAATTTATAGAATACTAACTGTCAAACGGAGGATGGAGTCATGTGGAGAAGTTCACGCAAGTGAGGAAAGTTCTCTGATCACCATTCACTTGGGAGTGGCCAGAAACGATTCTTTTACACATGACTAAAACAGCTCACTACTTCCGGTCTTTGACCAAGTATCCTCTGGGTAGCCTAAGGACATCCGTTCGAAGGCGAGCTAATGGGAGAAGGCGAAACATCCCCTGCATAGGGTAGTGCGCTGGGTTTGGGACCCGCCACGTAAAAAGCTCACCCCAATGAAAAACTATCAACAGCCTCGGATGAGAAATCCCTCTCTTGATGACGACCATGACAAACGAAATAAGGACTACGATTTGAGGGCATGCACCTGGAATGTCCGGACCCTTAATTAGGAAGGTGCCGCTGCCCAGCTGGTTGATGTCCTCGCAAAAATAAAGGCTGACATCACCGCCATCCAAGAAATGCGATAGACGGGACAAGGACAGATACGAGTAGGTCCTTGTGACATTTACTACAGTGGCCATATAAAGGAGCGCAAGTTTGGTGTGGGATTCGCGGTGGGAGAGAGACTCCGTCGCCGAGTACTATCATTCACTCCGGTGAATGAACGTCTAGCCACAATCCGCATCACAGCGAGGTTCTTCAACATATCGCTGATTTGCGCCCACGCCCCGACGGAAGAGAAGGACGATGTGACCAAAGATGCCTTCTATGAGCGCTTGGAGCGCGCTTATGAGGGCTGCCCCTGCCAAGACGTCAAAATAGTGCTTGGCGACTTTAACGTCAGGGTGGGCAAAGAAAGTATCTTCGGCACTACGGTCGGTAAATTCAGCCTCCACGAGAAAACATCCACAAATGGGTTGAGGCTGATCGACTTCACTGAGGCCTGAAATATGGTTATCTGTAGTACTAGATTCCAGCATAAGAAGATTCATCAAGCTACCTGGCTGTCTCCGGATCGAAAAACTACCAACCAGATCGATCATGTAGTGATAGACGGAAGACACGTCTCCAGTGTTTTAGATGTGCGTGCGCTCCGAGGTCCTAACATCGACTCGGACCACTATCTTGTTGCAGCCAAGATACGCCCCCGCCTCTGTGCAGCCAAAAACGCACGTCAACAAACATTAGGAAGGTTCCACGTCGAGAAGCTGCAATCAAAACAGACAGCCGAACGATTTTCTACTCGGCTTGCACTCCTGCTCTCTGAGAGCACTCGTCAACAACTCGGTATAAGGGAACTGTGAGACGGCATTTCAAATTCCTTACGTACAGCTGCAACCGAAACCATTGATTTTCGGAAAGTGCAAAAGAACAGCTGGTACGTTGAGGTGCGCCATGTCGCAGCGGAAAGAAAACAGGCTGCCTACCTTGCAACGTTACGATCGACCACTACACGTGCGGGATGGGATAGATACCGAGAGTTGAAGAGGGAAGCGAGACGCATTTGCGGACAGAAGAAGAAAGAGGCTGAAATGCGTGAGTACGAAGAGCTTGATAAGCTGGCCGACAGGGGTAATGCTCGAAAATTATACGACAAAATGCGGCGGCTTACAGAAGGTTTCAAGACCGGAGCATACTCTTGTAGAACCCCCAACGGTGATCTAGTGACCGATGGCCAGAGCATACTTAAATTATGGAGGGAACACTTCTCCAGCCTGCTGAGTGGCAGTGAACGCACAACGCCAGGAGAAGGCGAACCCGACTCCCCAATCGATGACGATGGAGCAGACGTTCCATTACCCGACCATGAAGAAGTTCGAATAGCAATTGCCCGCCTCAAGAACAACAAAGCGGCAGGGGCCAACGGATTGCCGGCCGAGCTATTCAAACACGGCGGCGAAGAACTAATAGGGAGCATGCATCAGCTTCTTTGTAAAATATGGTCGGACGAAAGCCTGCCCAACGATTGGAATTTAAGTGTGCTATGCCCAATCCATAAAAAGGAGACCCCAAAATCTGCGCCAACTACCGTGGGATCAGCCTCCTCAACATCGCTTATAAGGTTCTATCGAGCGTATTGTGTGAAAGATTAAAGCCCACTGTCAACAAACTGATTGGACCTTATCAGTGTGGCTTCAGACCTGGAAAATCAACAACCGACCAGATATTCACCATGCGCGAAATCTTGGAAAAGACCTGTGAAAGAAGAATCGACACACACCACCTCTTCGTCGATTTCAAAGCTGCTTTCGACAGCACGAAAAGGAGCTGCTTTAATGCCGCGATGTCTGAATTTGGTATCCCCGCAAAACTAATACGGCTGTGTAAACTGACGTTGAGCAACACGATAAGCTCCGTCAGGATCGGGAAGGACCTCTCCGAGCCGTTCGATACCAAACGAGGTTTCAGACAAGGCGACTCCCTATCGTGCGACTTCTTCAACCTGCTTCTGGAGAAAATTGTTCGAGCTGCAGAACTAAACAGAGAAGGTACCATCTTTTATAAGACCTACACTCCGTTGGAAGGACCAAGTGGAGAAGGACCTGGCTTCGCTTGGAAAATCCAACTGGCGCCAGGTGGCGAAAAGAAGAAACGACTGGCGCGCTGTTGTTAACTCGGCTATAATCGCGTAAGCGGTGTCTACGCCAATTAAGAAGAAGAAGAACTGTCAAATGTATGGCTCTTGGCAATGCCAAATCTGTATGTGGGTATTTGCTATCATAATATAAAAATTTGCGCAAAGGTTTAGGATAGGTAGGTTCGAGGAGATATAGCGAATGCTTTGAGCCCTTGAATAATTTATTTTATTACTTGCGTAATGACGTCGGATAGGTAGCTGATATAACGCACGTTTTGAGCTTTGGAACTCCTTAAATCTTTTATGTGGAAAATGAAAAAAGGATTTTTATCTTTTCTTACAAATGTATTTCTGGGGAAAATAAGAAACGGAGAGAGATCCTTTTTTACAAATGTATTTCTGGGAAAAATAAGATATTACGAAAAGGAGAAGGATCCTTTTTTTACAAATGTATTTCTAGGAAAAATAAGAATTCATATTTTTGGACTACTGTATAATAATTATGCTTAAGCATTCCTATATAAACAATGTAATATTTATTTTATATTCATTTGTGGTTTTGCGCGTAATAGATGAGCATTACTTACGCCTCCTTTACACTACTCGCGAAGTTAAACGTATTTCTCAAAGCAAAACAATTCGGATTCATTGAAAATCCCACAAACCCATCCTCGCCTTTGTGTCTTCTATGTCTAAAAACATTTTCGAATGAAGCAATGAAGCCTTCAAGACTGCAAGATCATTTGAATAAAATGCATCCAGATAAGAGAGACAAGAATGTAGCATATTTTCAAGACCTAGAGAAGAAGCATAATACTCAACCAAGTGTAGCAAAACTATATTCGGCGGCTGCTAATCAAGATGGCGACGGACTTCGAGCTTCGTACAATATCTCTTTGTTAATTGCTCAAAAAGGCAAACCACATAACATCGGAGAAGAGTTAATATTGCCAGCAATAAATGAAGTAATAACTACCGTGCTTCATAAACCGGCCGCAGATATTATCCGAAAAATTCCTTTGAGAAATAATTCTGTTCAAAGACGAATTGATGAAATGGCTGAAAACATTGAAGAATCATTGTGCGATCACCTGAGGTCAAGTCAATTTTCAATTCAGCTGGATGAGTCCACTTTACCAACTAATGAAGCATTGTTGTTGTCTTACGTGAGTTTTATTAAAGATGAGAAAATATATGAAGATCTATTATTTAGAGACCGATACAAAAGGCGAAACCATATTCAATATATTGGAAAAGTTTTGTGATGAGAAAGAAATTCCTTTGAAAAATATTATTTCAGTTGCTACGGATGGCGCTCCGGCAATGACAGGGTGCCATAAAGGCTTCATAGCGAACTTAAAAAATAAAATTCCAGATGTCCTTGGTGTACATTGCGTTATTCATAAACAACATTTAGTTGCTAGAAACTTAAGTGAAAAACTATTTCAATCACTGCAATATATCATCAAAGCATTCAATAAAATCCGCAACAGCTCTTTGAATGATAGATTATATCATCAGCTTTGTGTTACTAATGACGAGGATTTCAATCGTTTCTTGTTTCATACTGAAGTTCATTGGCTATCAAGAGGCAATTGTCTGACTCGATTCTACAACCTTGACTCTGTTATATAGTTCTTGGAAACTAAAGATACAGAATTTCAAGACAAGCTCATAACATCAAAGAATGATATAGCTTCCATGACAGACCTGTATAAATTGTTCAACGACATGAATCTCCAACTGCAAGGCGATAAACTAAATTTAATTAAAACAAAAAACGTCGTTGCTGCTTTCGCAGCCAAACTGCTTCTATACAAAAAGAATCTGAGCAGATGTGAGTTTCACAATTTTCCGAATTTATCAGTATCATGCAGTAATGACGAATTGTTTGCCTACTGTCAACATTTGGAAAACCTCCACATTGACTTCACCGAACGATACCAGGACATTTTGAACTTGGAAATACCAGACTGGGAGTTGGATCCGTTTTTAAATGTCAACACAGCAATGTCACCTCAGCTGGAAGAAGAACGTATAGAATTGACAACAAACGAGGAAATAAAAGTCAAGTTCAAAAATGGTTACCAAGAATTTTGGCTACAAAAACCGATCTCGCAATTGTACCCTGGATTGTGGTCAATCGTTCAACGATTATTGATAGCATTCCCATCGTCATATTTGTGTGAACGTGGATTTAGTGCCGTGACAACACTGCTTACTAAAAATAGAAATCGTTTGCTTGTTACCGAATGTGGCGACTTGCGACTGTTCTTGAGTAAATTGGAACCTGATATGAACAAACTTATTAAACAGCATCAGATTCATCCTTCACATTAGTTTTTATATATGGATCGATTATTTTAGTTTTATTTTTAATAATGTTTTAATGTTCTGTTTTAATACTATAAAGTTGTGTTTCAATAATCATTCTTATTGGCAGGTGGAGCCCGTAAGAGTTAACTTGAGACCTAAGCGCCGTTGTATGTTACCTACTGCGCTTAGGTTTCAAGTTGCTGGTTATAGTAAAAGTTTCGTTTAGAATTCTCCGTTAATATACATATATAGGTCACAATAATTAATTTGAAGTTATAGTGGTTTTTAAATAGGTGAAAAAATGGGGGCGCTAAAAAAATATTTATTCTCAAAGTGGGCGGTAGACAAAATAAGTTTGGGAACCACTGGCCTAGAGCTTCGATATACTATGTCGCTTGCAGTCGCGCTACTACGGCAGTAGGTCTCTTTATTGTCGAAAATTTTATTCCTCCTAATAAATTTTCTGAATCGGATCCAGTATTTAAGGAAATGATGGAATTGAGCACATTTTTATATAATGCTCATCTCCACGCTCACATTAACGATATAAAAGTCGACTGTCTGATGCTATCTTCAGATATTTTATGCTTCGTAGAAACCTGGAGCATTCCTTTGAACATTTTGTTTTTAATAAACGAGCTGAGGATAGATAGCACTGAAAAGCAACCGAAATAAACGGGGCCTTATAATTTATGCAAAGCATAGTGTTGCCAGCTATAGAACCGAAGATCTAAAGAAAATTTATTCAGGCCGCAAAGTTTTAGAAGCAGTTTTGTTTAAATGTTTCTATAACGTTTTGTTTCAAAATCATTCTTATTGGCAGAACTTCAAGAAATTCTTACTACAGAGTTGTGCAATCAAGACTTAAGCGCCATTTGTTTAAAGTACGGGTCTACAATAAAAAATCTTGTAAGTTAGTGTAGAATATTCTACACCTGCGGGGAGGCAAATTTGGGCATTTTCAAACATGGATCTTTTTCATGTTTCAAGTTGCTGATGGTATTTGTGTCTCTATAGTAAAAGTTTCACACATAAGGGCATAAGTTTAAAAATATGAATTCTCCGTTAATTATATATATAGGTCACAATAATTAATTTGAAGTTATAGTGGTTTTTAAATAGGTGAAAAAATGGGGGCGCTAAAAAAATATTTGTTCTCAAAGTGGGCGGTCGACAAAATAAATTTGGGAAATCGTTATATAGGGTAATTGTTTTGTGGATTCCACCGAAAATTTGTATTTGCATTGCCAATATCCATATGTTCTGGTTTATTGCGATTTTATATTGCGGACCGATTATAATTTCCTGATTGGTTGTAATTCCGCGTTTGATTCCCGTCTCTTTGTTGATTAAAGTTTCTCTGTGGGTTGAAATTTCCCTGTTGGTTATAATTTGTGTTTGTTGTCTGGTTTGACATTCTAGTTTGGCTTGCTCTGTTGCCACTGTTATAGTTATTACCTACATTCCTTGGGACATAGCCACAGTATACCTGTTTTGTGGCATATAACTGTTGTTATTGTTATTTTCGTTTCTTGGGACATAGCCACCGTTATACCTGTTTTGTGGCATATAATTGTTATATCTATTATAACTACCGTTATAAGTGGGGATATTATTTATATTTTGGTTGGGTTTGGAAAATGTTCTATTGTTAACGTTATAGCTAAAATTAGTCCTACGATAGCTATTTGGGTTAGGATCTTTCCTTTGTTGCCCTAGCGCTGTGAAGCCTTGATGTCTAGCTTCTAATATCATTTTGTATGCCTTTTCTAGACTATCCGGGTCTCTTGCTATAATAATAGTTTTAGTGGGTTCTGGGAGATGTTCCCTAAATGATTTCAGTGCTATCCTATTAACTTCATTCATTGAGAAATTTAAATCATTATGCGCTAATATTCTTTTATGTAGTTTATTCCTAATTTTATTTATTTTAAAATAATATTTTTCTTTTGCTGAGTCGAGACTGATGGTTTTCAACTTATCCATAAGTTCCACTGAACTTCTCTTTTCCCCGCAATTGCTCAGAAGTATTTGTTTCAATGTTTCCCAATCACTAACTTGTCCATATCTGTGCATTATTTCCCAAGTTTTTCTTACGCATCTTCCTTTCAGATAATAGAATAAAATTTTTTGATTACTTACATTAAAAGCTAATATTGTGGCTAATATGTCTTCAATTTGCTTAATAAAGTCTGTTAGTTGGTTTGGATCTCGTCCATCAAATTCTGCAATTCCATTAATACAGTTCAAAATAAGTTGAAAAATGGTATGGTGGATACTTCCATTTTGAAAGCATTTTATTCCAAGTGAAAATAATAAAAAAAAAAAAATGTTCGTACTTATTTTGATTCAACTTAGTTTTATGTAAGAAGTTCCTACTGTGTATTTTAATTGATCTTGTACAGTTTGAGAGGTGCTGTCTACTCATGTAGTGAAGACACCTATCCAACAGTTTGAAAAGAAATCTAGTCGAGACACACTAGCAATTTTATCATTACAGTTTTGGAGTCACTGTTTTAGTGAAACATTATTATTTGTTTTCGATTTTGCAACAATTTTTATTTTACACTATTGTGAGATAATTTTTACACGTTGCTTTGTATTTTCTTACTGAAGCTTAGTACGCAGCTCTCAAGAAACGTAAAAACTTCATATAAAAAAACGCTTAAGAAACGGTCAAGAAACTTTCCTGCGATAAATTTACTTGTGCTAGTACGCAGCTCTCAAGAAATCTAGTACTAATTTTTGACACTTTTTTTCAGTAAAATGTGAATATGGCAAACCTGGTTTTGCGAAGAAAAATCAAATCAACAATTGTTTCTTGAAGGAAATTCGAAGTAATCGTCAAATTCATCCTAAATTAGTTGAAATCATTATTATGAAGCATATTCCATTTTGAAATGTTGTATAAAACCTACCAATCATCAACAACATTTCTTAAATCTCAATGAAAATATTTATGTTACTATGCACATACACACATACATATTACGCACAAAGTTTGTTTTCTTTTTTTATTCTCTCTTGCTCTTCTAATGTAGATCATGCCAAAATTACTTGAGGAATAATGTATTTTTTTTCTTGAGCAATTACTTGAGAGCTGCGTACCAACCTTTACTCTTAAAAGTTTTAATATATATACACTCAGTCCTTTTTTACGCGATTTTCGGTTCTGCCACTAATCGCGTAAAAATGGCTAGTTTTCCAATATTAACTGACGAATTGGATCCGAATATAAAAAAATATCGCGTATAACAAAATATACGCGCAAAAAAATATTCAAAAACAATACAATGAGTTTCAAATTTCAGACTTATGATTATGAACAAAATAAAAAATACAAAACAAAAACCATATATAAAAGAGAAGAAAATAGAAAATAGGTAGATTTATTGAAAAAACCGTTGAATGCTGTTTAATCACTGTCATTATCCGTAGTTTAAATTATTTTTAGCCGCTTATTTTGATGGCCGGTACTGATATCACTAGAATTTGTATCAGAATCAATAGTAAGAACTATGGAATGATGTTCTGATTGACTTAGCGTCTCCGACTGAGTTTGCACCATAAATTCAGTTAATTTTGTTTGAATGCTTCTTTTTGGACCCAATAAATTCCGATGTAGTTCTTTATATCTTAACATGCAGACACTCAATTCTTTTTGAAAAATTCGTGCACGTTCGGCATCAGTATCATTTGCTACAAAATAATTTTCCAATTCTGCTGCAAGTTTAAGACCAAGCAAAAAACGAAAAAAAGCAATCGCGTTAAAGTGAGAAATTCGCGTAAAAAAAGGGATTTGCGCTGCAAAAATAACCGCGTTAAAGTGAAATAGCGTAAAAAGAGGTCGCGTAAAAAAAGGACTGAGTGTATATAGTATAATTTAAAAATCGCCCATTGCTCTATGAAAATCATATTCTAGGGATCAAAATAAGAAACTTTGCCGAAGGAACAATACCTCTAAAACGAATTTTGATATCCTCCAATTTGGGTCGAACTTTTGGGTAGGGGCAAATTTTGAAAAATCCCACTTTGACCCATTTAGAGTGCTCCAATCGAGTCCAAATGTGTGACCGACCCCCACTAACTTTGGACGGCCGATCCACCCATGCCAGTGGCACACCCCCTGTAACTCCCCTGGGGGGTTCCGCATACAATCATTTCAAAAAATCACAATTTTTGGCCTTTACATGAAAAAATCAGCTAAATGGCTATGTTTTTTCTTTATTTTTATTTATTTATTTATAATAATATCTATTTTTTCTCTTAAGAAATTTATTTAGTCAGAACATATGTAATTAAAAAAATTAATTTAAGTGAGTTATAGAAAAGAAACTAAAAAAAATTATTGTTTGAAGTCTTTTTTACTTTTAAGTCTGGGCAATTTCGCACGGCTCTCTAATGTCGTCGCCATAACAGCCTCTACATTTTCCGGTATAACCCGTTTGGAAACGCTAGCTAGCAATTGAACATGTCGTTCCGTTCCTTGTATGTGGGATGGAATTTTTGGATCATTAAACGGTGGATCATCTTGATTTAAATATTCTCTCAATGTATCGTACGGAATGCTTCGCGTGAATGGTGGTTCAAATGCGATATTTATATCATTCAAATTGATCATTTCCGTATAACTTGTGCAATTAAAGTTTATATCTGGTTTTTTATAAACTCTAAGTTCCATTGGCTCGTCAACATCGGTTCGATAGCGTAGAATTTTCCTGATGGCACAGTCGCGCTTTTCTTTCCCATCATCAAACAACATTGATAACAAGATATGTATTTTCCGAATGCGCATAATATGAATTATCTTTAATTATTTGATTAACAATTTTGCGTAAACGAGGTTCTAGAAATCGTGACCAACCAATGAACTTAAAAAATAATGCACTGCAGTACACGACAGAGCTGTAATACTTGATATTGAAGTACATTGGCACATAACATTTAATTATAAATTCAACCAGAATTATTAAATTTGCATCTGGATTTTCCGTTGTCACATATAATCGCAATAATCCCAGATCCACCGGAACCACGCCGCTAGAAATTGCATGGGCCATGTCGTATAAGTACTTCGAATCGGTGGAAAATTCTTATTTTCTGGAGCAGGGGGCATATTTTGCAACTCAATTTTCCGGAAGCCGTCCACCACCTAAAAATATATTGGCTAAATGAGCATCTGACCCCCCTCTTAATATAATAAAACTACACCCCACTCATACACACCACACTCAGCACGACTACACCATCTACATCATCCACACATCATTTCATCACACTCTCATCTCATCATTATCTACACCACACCTTTCACACCACACCCGAGGACACCAAACACAATCAACAAAAGGGACTGGCGGACGGCGCCAGCGCCTCTTTCTCATACGATCCGTGCGCTTACACATACGTGTCATCCCAGTCGTCAGTGATTCTCCGTTTTTTAATTCGCTGCCAAAGACATCGCGAGTTTTTAACCTTCCTAGTTTTCTATGGTCCTTCGAAGCCGTACCGGACGGCAGTAGTGGCAAAAAAAAAAAAAAAAAAAAAAAAACAAAAAAAAAAAACCAAAATACAAGCACAACAAAAGCGCCGGCATCAAAAGAACGGGAGAAAAACGAAAAAGAAGGCAACGCACAAGCACAGGCACACGCAGAAGCACAGGCACAAGCACAACCACAAGCACAGGCACACGTACAAGGCCCACACAAACAGATACATACGAAGCTCACATTCTCCCCAAAAGCCCCTGGAGGAAAGAAAAGTGAGTTGTATCGTTTCCGTACAATTTGTATATTTTACGCATATATGTATGTATGATTTAATTTCAAAAAATTAAATTTGCGGTCTGACCAAAATTCCGGTCACAAAAAAAAAAGGGACAGAAAACCGTTACCAAACTGTTTTCGGTATCCGGTTTATTTTGCGGTAAAACCCTAGAAACCGCAAACAAAGCAGTATTGGTACTGTATATAGCGGATTATTGATTGCCGGTAAATGCTTACCGTTGTGGTATAACACAGAAACTATTCCAAAAAAAAAAAAAAATTAATTAAAGTATCTACTTGCACAATTTTCCAGCAATACCCCTTATACTTAATCAAGTATAAGCGGGATTGCTTAAAACAAGCAACGGCAATCATAAGCAAAAAAAAAAAAACATATGCGTAATTAAAATTGAAGATAAAATACATACATACATATATGTCACATATATTTTTATAACATCCAAGGAGCATAACTTGCTCTTTTACTAGTTTAACCATACCCACATCAATATACATACATATATTACATTCATATCGAATATTAAAAGACTATTAAATTCTTTTCGCGGCTTCTTATCTCTGCGAACATACATATGTACATATACTTGTACATGCGGCGCGATTATAAATATATACATACATATATACATAAACACGAGTGTACATACGGGCGCATATAAATATCATATATACAAGACATACTGAAAAGTATACCCGATCGACATCGGGTAAAATTCTATAACAAAAAGATTTTTTTCATAACAACTTTCTTTTCATAAATAAATATTTGTACAAAAGTGTATAGTCTCATATGTAGATACGCTCATTGCTTCAAAGTCCACATTGGCATATATTCCGCGATACCCCTTGGTTTTCGTCTAACAAAACCAAGCAGGATTGCGTATAAAATATATTCAAAGTCCACATTGGCATATTCCCGCAATACCCCTTGATTTTTGAGCAACAAAAACAAGCAGGATTGCATAAAAAACCAAAAGCGTAATACATATGTACATACATGCATATGTACAAAGTGCAGTGATCTCTACAACGAGCGCTCATTAGCACATAATAAAAAAAAAAAAAAAAAGATCCACCTATAGGTATACCCTATAGGACATTTGGACATACAAAATATATAAAACAAATATACATATACAAGAAAAATAAAAAATACTTAAAATAATTTCCGGTCATTTAAAAAAAAAAAAAAAAATAATAATAATCATTAAATCAAATTTAAGTGATTAATTATTTATTTCATTTTAAAACTCTTATTAACTTAAAAGAGTTCGCGATTGCGCATATTATTACTCCGAAATACGTAAAGCGTTATCTTTATTCAATTTCGTTCAAAGCTCTTATTTACCTAAAAGAGTTCTCGTCTAATCATATACATAAATACAGATATATACGAAAATATTTTTTAAAAATCTCGGTTTATCAAAAAATTATATTTACTTGTTAGAAACTCTTACATACAAAAGAGTCTTCTATTCGACATTTGTTCTACAAGTCTAGTTTTCACTAAGACGTTTTGATTCATTCTATACATCTTTTAAATGAGCTCAGACTCAAAGGAATCGAAAACAACTCAGTTGCTAAAAGTTCCAAAGATGATTTCAGACGAAAAAAGTCCGTGTACACCGGCTGAAGCTACACGCTCAAAGCAAGGTGCTACAAAACTAAAGAGGGGTAAAGATATTTCTTATACAAAATTCATTGCTGAGAGTGACAGTTTGATACGATACTGCATTCGATTTTCATCTTCACCGATTCAAGACAATTCTGA
>NW_026090061.1:0-22445 GCF_024586455.1 Bactrocera neohumeralis | reverse complement strand
TGTTATTGGAAATGTCATAGAGTTGTCGTATAGCCATAACGACAGTGTATTTGGAGCAACATCACAATCTTATATTATGGTAAAGAATCGATTTTTTAGTACATACACATTAAGCAATCGATATCAAGATGCGTAAAAACATGAACTTTACATATTTATGCTAATTAGCCGTTTTGATGTTTGTGGAGTTGTCATAGAGTTGTCCTATAGCAATAGCGACAGTGTATTTGGAGCAATTTCACAATCTTAAGTTAAGGTGTAGAATCGATTTTTTGATACATACAAATTAAGCAATCGATATCAAGATGCGTAAAAACATGAACTTTACATCTTCTTCTTCTTAATATGCGTAGACACCGCTTACGCGATTATAGCCGAGTTAACAACAGCGCGCCAGTCGTTTCTTCTTTTCGCTGCGTGGCGCCAATTGGATATTCCAAGCGAAGCCAGGTCCTTCTCCACTTGGTCCTTCCAACGAGTTTTTAGAGGTCTTAAGCAATTCCTCTGCTTCCCCCGGCGGGTACTGCGTCGAATACTTTCAGAGCTGGAGTTTTTTTATCCATCCGGACAACATGACCTAGCCAGCGTAGCCGCTGTCTTTTAATTCGCTGAACTATGTCAATGTCGTCATATATCTCGTACAGCTCATCGTTCCATCGGATGCGATATTCGCCGTGGCCAATGCGCAAAGGACCATAAATCTTTCGCAGAATTTTTCTCTCGAAAACTCGTAACGTCGACTCATCGGTTGCTGTCATCGCCCAAGCCTCTGCACCATATAGCAGGACGGGAATTATGAGGGACTTATAGAGTTTAGTTTTTGTTCGTCGAGAGAGGACTTTACTTTTCAATTGCCTACTCAGTCCGAAGTAGCACCTGTTGGCAAGAGCAATCCTGCGTTGGATTTCCAGGCTGACATTGTTCGTGGTGTTAATACTGGTTCCTAAGTAGACGAAATTATCTACAACTTCAAAGTTATGACTGTCAACAGTGACGTGAGAGCCAAGTCGCGAGTGCGACGACTGTTTGTTTGATGACAGGAGATATTTCGTTTTGCCCTCGTTCACTGCCAGACCCATTTTCTGTGCTTCCTTGTCCAGCCTGGAGAAAGCAGAACTAACGGCGCGGGTGTTGAGGCCGATGATATCAATATCGTCGGCATACGCCAGCAGCTGTACACTCTTATAGAAGATGGTACCTTCTCTGTTTAGTTCTGCAGCTCGAACTATTTTCTCCAGAAGCAGGTTGAAGAAGTCACACGATAGGGAGTCGCCTTGTCTGAAACCTCGTTTGGTATCGAACGGCTCGGAGAGGTCCTTCCCGATCCTGACGGAGCTTTTCGTGTTGCTCAGCGTCAACTTACACAGCCGCATTAGTTTTGCGGGGATACCAAATTCAGACATCGCGGCATAAAGGCAGCTCCTTTTCGTGCTGTCGAAAGCAGCTTTGAAATCGACAAAGAGGTGGTGTGTGTCGATTCTCCTTTCACGGGTCTTTTCCAAGATTTGGCGCATGGTGAATATCTGGTCGGTTGTTGATTTTCCAGGTCTGAAGCCACACTGATAAGGTCCAATCAGTTTGTTGACGGTGGGCTTTAATCTTTCACACAATATGCTCGATAGAACCTTATATGATGTTGAGGAGGCTAATCCCACGGTAGTTGGCGCAGATTGTGGGGTCTCCTTTTTTATGGATTGGGCATAGCACACTTAAATTCCAATCGTTGGGCATGATCGTCCGACCATATTTTACATATCTGATGCATGCTCCCTATTAGTTCTTCGCCGCCGTGTTTGAATAGCTCGGCCGGTAGTCCGTCGGCCCCTGCCGCTTTGTTGTTCTTGAGGCGGGCAATTGCTATTCGAACTTCTTCATGGTCGGGTAATGGAACGTCTGCTCCATCGTCATCGATTGGGGAATCGGGTTCTACTTCTCCTGGTGTTGTGCGTTCACTGCCATTCAGCAGGCTGGAGAAGTGTTCCCTCCATAATTTAACTATGCTCTGGGCATCAGTGACTAGATCACCTTTGGGGGTCCTACAAGAGTATGCTCCGGTCTTGAAACCTTCTGTAAGCCGCCGCATTTTTTTCGTAGAATTTTCGAGCATTACCCCTGTCGGCCAGCTTATCAAGCTCTTCGTACTCACGCATTTCGGCCTCTTTCTTCTTCTGTCTGCAAATGCGTCTCGCTTCCCTCTTCAACTTCCCTCTTCAACTCTCGGTATCTATCCCATCCCGCACGTGTAGTGGTCGATCGTAACGTTGCGAGGTAGGCAGCCTGTTTTCTCTCCGCTGCGACACGGCACTCTTCGTCGTACCAGCTGTTCTTTTGCACTTTCCGAAAACCAATGGTCCCACAGTTCCCTTATACCGAGTTGTTGACGAGTGCTCTCAGAGAGCAGGAGTGCAAGCCGAGTAGAGAATCGTTCGGCTGTCGGTTGTGATTGCAGCTTCTCGACGTCAAACCTTCCTTGTGTTTGTTGGCGTGTGTTTTTTGCTGCACAGAGGCGAGTGCGAATCTTAGCTGCAACAAGATAGTGGTCCGAGTCGATGTTAGGACCTCGGAGCGTACGCACATCTAAAACACTGGAGACGTGTCTTCCATCTATCACAACATGATCGATCTGGTTGGTAGTTTTTCGACCCGGAGACAGCCAGGTAGCTTGATGAATCTTCTTGTGCTGGAATCTAGTACTACAGATAACCATATTTCGAGCCCCGGCGAAGTCAATCAGCCTCAACCCATTTGGGGATGTTTCGTCGTGGAGGCTGAATTTACCGAACGTAGTGCCAAATATACCTTCTTTGCCCACCCTGGCGTTAAAGTCGCCAAGCACGATTTTGACATCGTGGCGCCTCGCTTTGATGCGGATTGTGGCTAGACGTTCATTCACCGGAGTGAATGATAGTACTCGGCGACGGAGTCTCTCTCCCACCACGAATCCAACACCAAACTTCCGCTCCTTTATATGGCCACTGTAATAGATGTCACAAGGACCTACTCGTCTACGTCCTTGTCCCGTCCATCGCATTTCTTGGACGGCGGTGATGTCAGAATTTATTTTTGCGAGGACATCAACCAGCTGGGCAGCGGCACCTTCCCAATTAAGGGTCCGACATTCCACGTGCATGCCCTTAAATCGTAGTCCTTATTCCGTTTGCCATGGTCGTCATCAAAAGGGGGGTCTCTCATCTGAGGCTGTTTTAACGTTTTCATTGGTATTGTTTTTTACGTAGCGGGTCCCAAGCCCAGCGCACAACCCTTGTAGGGAATGTTTCGCCTTCTCACTTTAGCTCGCCTTCGAACGGATGTTCTTAGGCTACCCAGAGGATACTTGGTCAAAGACCGGAGCCATGTGTAAAAGAATCGTTTCTGGCCACTCCCAAGTGAATGGCGATCAGAGAACTTTCCTCACTTGCGTGAACTTCTACATATGACTCCATCCTCCTGAACTTTACATATTTCTGTTAATTAGCCGTTTTGATGTTATTGGAGCTTTCATAGAGTTGTCGTATAGCCATAACGACAGTGTATTTGGAGCAATTTCACAATCTTATATTAACGTGTAGAATCGTTTTGATGTTATTGGAGCTTTCATAGAGTTGTCGTGTAGCCATAACGACAGTGTCTTTGGAGCAATTTCACAATCTTAACTTAAGGTGTAGAATCGATTTTTTGATACATACACATTAAGCAATCGATATCAAGATGCGTAAAAACATGAACTTTACATATTTCTGTTAATTAGCCGTTTTGATGTTATTGGAGCTTTCATAGAGTTGTCGTGTAGCCATAGCGAGAGTGTATTTGGAGCAATTTCACAGTCTTATGTTAAGGTGTAGAATCGATTTTTTGATACATACACATTAAGCAATCGATATCAAGTTGCGTAAAAACATGAACTTTACATATTTCTGTTAATTAGCCGTTTTGATGTTATTGGAGCTTTTCATAGAGTTGTCGTATAGCCATAACGACAGTGTCTTTGGAGCAATTTCACAATCATAAGTTACGGAGTAGAACGATTTTTTGATACATACACATATCGATATCAAGTTGCGTAAAAATATGAACTTTACATATTTATGCTAACTAGCCGTTTTGATGTTATTGAGGTTGTCATAGAGTTGTCGTATAGCCATAACGACAGTGTATTTGGAGCAATTTCACAATCTTATATTAAGGTGTAGAATCGATTTTTTGCTACATACACATTAAGCAATCGATATCAAGTTGCGTAAAGATATGAACTTTACATATTTATGCTAACTAGCCGTTTTGATGTTATTGGAGTTGTCATAGAGTTGTCGTTTAGCCATAGCGACAGTGTATTTGGAGCAATTTAACAATCTTATATTAAGGTGTAGAATACATTTTTTATTACATATACATTAAGCAGTCGTTATCAAGTTGCGTAAGAATATGAACTTTACATATTTATGCTAACTAGCCGTTTTGATGTTATTGGAGTTGTCATAGAGTTGTCGTATAGCCATAGCGACAGTGTATTTGGAGCAATTTCACAATCTTATATTAAGGTGTAGAATCGATTTTTTGGTACATACACATTAAGCAATCGATATCAAGTTGCGCAAAAATATGAACTTTACATATTTATGCTAACTCGCCGTTTTGATGTTATTGGAGTTGTCATAGAGTTGTCGTTTAGCCATAGCGACAGTGTATTTGAAGCAATTTAACAATTTTATGTTAAGGTGTAGAACCGATTTTTTAGTACATACACATTAACCTTTATGTCAGCAGCAGAACTTTTTTGCGCACGTCAACAGCAACACACCCTGGTATGTACATATGTTTTGTATGGCAAATGACATGCCATTATAAACCGGCAGGTACACATTCAACTAATCGCTTGCGATTCACATTTTTTTACTAATATACTCACACATTTGCGTTATATCGATAATATACGTATGCATGTTTTAAAATTGGTCATGGTTAAAAAAACCCTAGCTTACATTTCTACACAGGCAACCTTGATATAGTTTAAAAAATATACATACATACAAGTACAAGTATATATTCTCTAGATTATTAAGGGTCGCTGATGATGTGGTTAGTACTTATTGGTTTGTGTTTATAAGGATTACTTTAGGTTGCAAACATAAAAACTCAGGCATAAAATCGCTAGTACCTGCGTTAATCACTTGCGCTAAAAAGTACAAAATAGGGTTTACCAGTATTACGGATTTTATCATGCACGTATGATTCGAAGTGAAAGGACGTTTCTGTTTATTTTTTGGAAATAAAAAAATAAAATCAAAGGGAAATGGCAGATGGTGAATGTCTTACTCCACGACAACTAAGCGCACTTTCGTACGAAGAACAGCAAGCATATATTCGTCAAACGCTTGAAGAGAGACAAGAAGAAATAAGTGACCACGATTCAGTAGTTGGTGATGAGGCTTTAGATGAATGTGTAGGTGATATTGGTGGTGATGACTCAGACTTAGAAGAGCCCACGTTACCAGAATATGACCCAGAGGAACACAGTGATTCTGATGAAGAACTTCAAGATGCACCAATTGAAACTGGGGAATATTTTACTGCCAGAGATGGTAATGTTTGGTCTTCGATACAACTACAACCTGTAAGATTCCATACGCACAACATTCTAAGAAGTGCACAATCTGGACAGTACGGGCAACGCAAGGTTTGACCATTTCAGAAACGTTCAAATTGATAATGTCAGACGAAATATGCGACATAATTATTCGTGAATCAAATCGAAAGGCAAGGCAATTCTTTGATGATGACAATGCAAACCATCCAACAAGAGAACCGAGATCATGGATTCCCATAACAGAAAGTGAATTTGATGCATATTTGGGCGTACTTTTGCTAAGTGGCGTTACACATTCTGGTTACGTGCATACGAAAGATTTGTGGAATACTAAATCACATCCATTATATCGTGCTGCAATGAGTGTACGACGATTTTGGGAAATTAGCCGCTTCATTCGTTTCGATAATGGAAACACACGCCAGCAACGCAAACAAACTGACAAAGCAGCAGAAATATCGGACGTTTTTTTGATGCTAAATAGCTGTCTTCGTAGATATTACGTGGCAGTGGCCAACGTCACCGTAGATGAACAATTGTTTGTTGTTTGCTTATCGTGGTGGAACTGGCTTCACGCAATACATACCATCAAAACCTGCCAAATATGGGATAAAAGTGTGGTGGGTGTGCGACTCCATTTCGTCCTATCCATTGCAGGTACTATCAATATTTTTGAAAGTATAAATAACTAAATTGAATTTAATTTTTCAATGCAGGGACCAATCTATACAGGAATGGCACCGTCTGGTGAACGTGAAAGAAACGTTGGTGAAAGAATAGTCAAAGATTTATGTATCAACCTTTTTGATGGAAGTGGAAGAAATATTGTATGTGACAACTTTTTCACTAGCTACAACTTGGAAAAATCTTTGATGATAGACAACAATTTATCTTTATTGGGTACTTGCAACAAAAGGCGTACATTCGTCCCAGCAGTATTTGCCAACCCCAAGGGACGTGAGGCTGAATCGTCAAAGTTTGGGTTCTATAATCACGTTACGATGCGCTCGTACGGGCCCAAAAAAAACAAGGCAGTTGTATTATTGTCCACTTCTCATTATACAACAGAAACGTCCGGTCCTAACAAGAAGCCATTGCTTATATTGGACTACAACAAAACCATAGGTGGAGTTGATAGCATGGACATGTGCTTGTCCGAATATAGTACCAAGCGGCGCACAAATAGATGGCCTTTGGCTTTCTTTTATAATATTGTGGACGTTGCTGCGTTTGCTGCATACAAAATATACGTTGACAACAACACTCACCTGAAGTCATATACAAGCCGCCGTAGGACGTTTCTCCATCAGCTAAATGAGCAACTATGCAAGCCAGAAATAGAGAGAAGGGCGAATAACAGCAGAATATCCAGAGTTTTTTCAACGCGCAGCGCCATCGAAGCCATGATAGGTAGGCCCATCCGCGTTGTGGATGCTGGAGCACATGAAGCGGAGGAGCGTGATAGTACGGGACGCCTAAAAGTAAAGGGGAATTGCTACATCTGCTCCAAACGACGCAGAGCATTCCAAAGACATGCCGCAATGCGATAGATGTAATTGAATTTGAATAATTTAAAATTTTTTCGTAGTTTTTTTAATATTTTTTTCTTAAGTATTTTATAATTTATAATAATTTGTATGCCATAAGTATTTTTTCACTCAAAATAAACTATACATTTCAAGTAATATCATATTTGCATGCGTTTTACTATACATATGGTATGGTATACCCAGGTATGTATGCTGTTGACGTAAGGGTGCAACTTTGTAAATGGGCTTTATCTACCAAACGGATTATCCAATCCTAACCAAAATTTGGACTATTGCGTAAAACAGTTTTCGCTAAAGCACCACGAAATTTCAAGTCGATCCGACTATCCAGTTCAGAGCTACACCGTATTGAAAACGCAAAACATACCAAGGTATGTTGCCGTTGATATAAGGGTTAAGTTAAGGTGTAGAATCGATTTTTTGATACATACACATTAAGCAATAGATATCAAGATGCGTAAAAACATGAACTTTACATATTTATGCTAACTAGCCATTTTGATGTTTGTGGAGTTGTCATAGAGTTGTACTATAGCAATAGCGACAGTGTATATGGAGCAATTTCACAATCTCATATTAGGGTGTAGAACCGACTTTTTAGTACATACAAATTAAGCAATCGATACCAAGTTGCGTAAAAATATAAACTTTACATATTTATGCTAACTAGCCGTTTTGATGTTATTGGAGTTGTCATAGAGTTGTCCAATAGCAATAGCGACGGTGTATTTGGAACAATTTAACAATCCTAAATTAAGGTGTAGAATCGATTTTTTGATACACACACATTAAGCAATCGTTATCAAGTTGCGTAAAAACATGAACTTTACATATTTCTGTTAATTAGCCGTTTTGATGTTATTGGAGTTGTCATAGAGTTGTCGTATAGCCATAGCGACAGTGCATTTGGAGCAATTTCACAATCTTATATTAAGGTGTAGAATCGATTTTTTAGTACATACACATTAAGCAAACGATATCAAGGTGCGTTAAAATATGAACTCTACATATTTCTGTTAATTAGCCGTTTTGATGTTATTGGAGTTGTCATAGAGTTGTCGTATAGCCATAGCGAGAGTGTATTTGGAGCAATTTAACAATACTTAATTAAGGTGTTGAATTGATTTTTTGGCACATACACATTAAGCAATCGATATCAAGATGCGTAAAAATATGAACTTTACATATTTCTGTTAATAAGCCGTTTTGATGTTATTGGAGCTTTCATAGAGTTGTCGTATAGCCATAGCGACAGTGTCTTTGGAGCAATTTCACAATCTTAAGTTAAGGTGTAGAATCGATTTTTTGATACATACACATTAAACAATCGATATCAAGTTGCGTTAAAATATGAACTTTACATAATTAGGCTAACTCGCCGTTTTGCTGTTATTGGAGTTGTCATAGAGTTGTCGTATAGCCATAGCGACAGTGTATTTGGAGCAATTTCACAATCTTATATTAAGGTGTAAAATCGATTTTTTGATACATGCACATTAAGCAATCGATATCAAGTTGCGTAAAAATATGAACTTTACATATTTCTGTTAATTAGCCGTTTTGATGTTACTGGAGTTGTCATAGAGTTGTCGTATAGTCATAGCGAGAGTGTATTTGGAGTAATTTCACAATCTTATATTAAGGTGTAGAATCGATTTTTTGATACATACACATTAAGCAATCGATATCGAGATGCGCAAAAATATGAACCTTACATATTTATGCTAACTCGCCGTTTTAATGATATTGGAGTTGTCATAGAGTTGCGTATAGGCATAGCGACAGTGTATTTGGAGCAAATTAACAATCTTATATTAAGGTGTAGAATCGATTTTTTAGTACATACACATTAACCTATCGATTTCAGGTTGCGTAAAAATATGAACTTTACATATTTCTGTTAATTAGCCGTTTTGATGTTACTGGAGTTGTCATAGAGTTGTCGTATAGTCATAGCGAGAGTGTATTTGGAGTAATTTCACAATCTTATATTAAGGTGTAGAATCGATTTTTTGATACATACACATTAAGCAATCGATATCGAGATGCGCAAAAATATGAACCTTACATATTTATGCTAACTCGCCGTTTTAATGATATTGGAGTTGTCATAGAGTTGCGTATAGGCATAGCGACAGTGTATTTGGAGCAAATTAACAATCTTATATTAAGGTGTAGAATCGATTTTTTAGTACATACACATTAACCTATCGATTTCAGGTTGCGTAAAAATATGAACTTTACATATTTCTGTTAATTAGCCGTCTTGATGTTATTGGAGTTGTCATAGAGTTGTCGTATAGCCATAGCGACAGTGCATTTGGAGCAATCTTCACAATCTTAAGGTGTAGAATCGATTTTTTATTACATACACATTAAGCAATCGATATCAAGTTGCGTAAAAATATGAACTTTAGATATTTTTGCTAATTACCCGTCTTGATTTTATTGGAGTTGTCCTATAGCAATAGCGACAGTGTATTTGAAACATTTTAACAATCCTAAATTAAGGTGTAGAATTGATTTTTTAGTACATACACATTAAGCAATCGATATTAAGTTGCGTAAAAATATGAACTTTACATATTTATGCTACTCGCCGTTTAATGTTATTGGAGTTGTCATAGAGTTGTCGTATAGCCATAGCGACAGTGTATTTCGAGCAATTTCACAATCTTATATTAAGGTGTAGAATCGATTTTTTAGTACATACACATTAAGCAATCGATATCAAGATGCGTAAAAATATGAACTTTAGATATTTTTGCTAATTACCCGATTTGATGTTATTAGAGTTGTCCTATAGCAATAGCGACAGTGTATTTGGAACAACTTTGCAATCTTAAATTAAGGTGTAGAATTGATTTTTTGGTACATACACATTAAGCAATCGATATCAAGTTGCGTAAAAATAAGAACTTTACATATTTTTGCTAACTCGCCGTTTTGATGTTATTGGAGTTGTCATAGAGTTGTCGTATAGCCATAGCGACAGTGTATTTGGAGCAAATTAACAATCTTATATTAAGGTGTAGAATCGATTTTTTAGTACATACACATTAAGCAATCGATATCAAGATGCGTTAAAATATGAACTTTACATATTTCTGTTAATTAGCCGTTTTGATGTTATTGGAGTTGTCATAGAGTTGTCGTATAGCCATAGCGACAGTGTATTTGGAGCAATTTAACATTCTTATATTAAGGTGTAGAATCGATTTTTTATTACATACACATTAAGAAATCGATATCAAGATGCGTAAAATTATGAACTTTACATATTTATGCTAACTCGCCGTTTTGATGTTATTGGAGTTGTCATAGAGTTGTCGTATAGCAATAGCGACAGTGTATTTGGAACAATTTAACAATCCTAAATTAAGGCGTAGAATTGATTTTTTGGTACATACACATTATGCAATCGATATCAAGTTGCGTAAAAATATGAACTTTACAAATTTATGCTAACTAGCCGTTTTGATGTTGTTGGAGTTGTCATAGAGTTGTCCTATAGCCATAACGACAGTGTATTTGGAGCAATTTCACAATCTTATATTAAGGTGTAGAATCGATTTTTTATTACATACACATTAAGAAATCGATATCAAGATGCGTAAAATTATGAACTTTACATATTTATGCTAACTCGCCGTTTTGATGTTATTGGAGTTGTCATAGAGTTGTCGTATAGCGATAGCGACAGTGTATTTGGAACAATTTAGCAATCCTAAATTAAGGTGTAGAATTGATTTTTTGGTACATACACATTATGCAATCGATATCAAGTTGCGTAAAAATATGAACTTTACATATTTATGCTAACTCGCCGTTTTGATGTTATTGGAGTTTTCATAGAGTTGTCGTATAGCCATAGCGACAGTGTATTTGGAGCAATTTCACAATTTTATATTAAGGTGTAGAATCGATTTTTTGGTACATACACATTAAGCAATCGATATCAAGATGCGTAAAAATATGAACTTTACATATTTCTGTTAATTAGCCGTTTTGATGTTATTGGAGTTGTCATAGAGTTGTCCTATAGCAATAGCGACAGTGTATTTGGAACAATTTAACAATCCTTAATTAAGGTGTAGAATCGATTTTTTAGTACATACACATTAAACAATCGATATCAAGATGCGTAAAAATATGAACTTTACATATTTCTGTTAATTAGCCGTTTTGATGTTATTGGAGTTGTCATAGAGTTGTCGTATAGCCATAGCGAGAGTGTATTTGGAGCAATTTAACAATACTTAATTAAGGTGTAGAATTGATTTTTTGATACATACACATTAAGCAATCGATATCAAGTTGCGTAAAAATATGAACTTTACATATTTCTGTTAATAAGCCGTTTTGATGTTATTGGAGCTTTCATAGAGTTGTCGTATAGCCATAGCGACAGTGTCTTTGGAGCAATTTCACAATCTTAAGTTAAGGTGTAGAATCGATTATTTGATACATACACATTAAGCAATCGATATCAAGTTGCGTAAAAATATGAACTTTACATAATTATGCTAACTCGCCGTTTTGATGTTATTGGAGTTGTCATAGAGTTGTCGTATAGCCATAGCGACAGTGTATTTGGAGCAATTTCACAATCTTATATTAAGGTGTAGAATCGATTTTTTTGATACATACACATTAAACAATCGATATCAAGTTGCGTAAAAATATGAACTTTACATATTTCTGTTAATTAGCCGTTTTGATGTTATTGGAGTTGTCATAGAGTTGTCGTATAGCCATAGCGAGAGTGTATTTGGAGCAATTTCACAATCTTATATTAAGGTGTAGAATCGATTTTTTGATACATACACATTAAGCAATCGATATCAAGTTGCGCAAAAATATGAACTTTACATATTTATGCTAACTAGCCGTTTTGATGTTATTGGAGTTGTCATAGAGTTGTCGTATAGGCATAGCGACAGTGTATTTGGAGCAAATTCACAATCTTATATTAAGGTGTAGAATCGATTTTTTAGTACATACACATTAAGCAATCGATATCAAGTTGCGTAAAAATATGAACTTTACATATTTATGCTAACTAGCCGTTTTGATGTTACTGGAGTTGTCATAGAGTTGTCGTATAGTCATAGCGACAGTGTATTTGGATCAATTTGACAATCTTATATTAAGGTGTAGAATCGATTTTTTGGTACATACACATTAAGCAATCGATATCAAGTTGCGTAAAAATATGAACCTTACATATTTATGCTAACTCGCCGTTTTGATGATATTGGAGTTGTCATAGAGTTGTCGTATAGGCATAGCGACAGTGTATTTGGAGCAAATTCATAATCTTATATTAAGGTGTAGAATCGATTTTTTAGTACAACCACATTAAGCAATCGATATCAAGATGCGTAAAAATATGAACTTTACATATTTCTGCTAATTAGCCGTTTTGATGTTATTGGAGTTGTCATAGAGTTGTCGTACAGCCATAGCGACAGTGTATTTGGAGCAATTTCACAATCTTACATTAAAATGTAAAATTGATTTTTTGGTACATACATATTATGCAATCGATATCAAGATACGTAAAAATATGAACTTTAGATATTTTTGCTAATTACCCGTTTTGATGTTATTGGAGTTGTCATAGAGTTGTCCTATAGCAATAGCGACAGTGTATTTGAAACAATTTAACAATCCTAAATTAAGGTGTAGAATTGATTTTTTAGTACATACACATTAAGCAATCGATATCAAGTTGCGTAAAAATATGATCTTTACATATTTATGCTACTCGCCGTTTAATGTTATTGGAGTTGTCATAGAGTTGTCGTATAGCCATAGCGACAGTGTATTTCGAGCAATTTCACAATCTTATATTAAGGTGTAGAATCGATTTTTTAGTACATACACATTAAGCAATCGATATCAAGATGCGTAAAAATATGAACTTTAGATATTTTTGCTAATTACCCGATTTGATGTTATTAGAGTTGTCCTATAGCAATAGCGACAGTGTATTTGGAACAAATAAACAATCCTAAATTAAGGTGTTGAATTGATTTTTCGGTACACACACATTATGCAATCGATATCAGGTTGCTTAAAAATAAGAACTTTACATATTTTTGCTAACTCGCCGTTTTGATGTTATTGGAGTTGTCATAGAGTTGCCCTATAGCAATAGCGACAGTGTATTCGGAACAATTTTACAATCTTAAATTAAGATGTAAAATTGATTTTTTGGTACATACACACTAAGCAATCGATATCAAGTTGCGTAAAAATATGAACTTTACATATTTTTGCTAATTACCCGTTTTGATGTTATTGGAGTTGTCATAGAGTTGTCCTATAGCAATTGCGACAGTGTATTTGGAACAACTTTGCAATCTTAAATTAAGGTGTAGAATTGATTTTTTGATACATACACATTAAGCAATCGATATCAAGTTGCGTAAAAATATGAACTTTACATATTTTGCTAACTCGCCGTTGCGATGTTATTGGAGTTGTCATAGAGTTGTCCTATAGCAATAGCGACAGTGTATTTGGAGCAATTTAACAATCTTATATTAAGGTGTAGAACTGATTTTTTGGTACATACACATTAAGCAATCGATATCAGGTTGCGTAAAAATATGAACTTTACATATTTCTGTTAATTAGCCGTTTTGATGTTATTGGAGTTGTCATAGAGTTGTCGTATAGCCATAGCGACAGTGTATTTGGAGCAATTTAACATTCTTATATTAAGGTGTAGAATCGATTTTTTATTACATACACATTAAGCAATCGATATCAAGTTGCGTAAAAATATGAACTTTACATATTTTTGCTAACTCGCCGTTTTGATGTTATTGGAGTTGTCATAGAGTTGTCGTATAGCCATAGCGACAGTGTATTTGGAACAATTTAACAATCCTAAATTAAGGTGTAGAATTGATTTTTTGGTACATACACATTATGCAATCGATATCAAGTTGCGTAAAAATATGAACTTTACATATTTATGCTAACTAGCCGTTTTGATGTTATTGGAGTTGTCATAGAGTTGTCGTATAGCCATAACGACAGTGTATTTGGAGCAATTTAACAATCTTATATTAAGGTGTAGAATCGATTTTTTATTACATACACATTAACCAGACGATATCAAGTTGCGTAAAAATATGAACTTTACATATTTTTGCTAACTCGCCGTTTTGATGTTATTGGAGTTGTCATAGAGTTGTCGTATAGCCATAGCGACAGTGTATTTGGAACAATTTAACAATCCTAAATTAAGGTGTAAAATTGATTTTTTAGTATATACATACACATTAAGCAATCGATATCAAGATGCGTAAAAATATGAACTTTACATATTTATGCTAACTAGCCGTTTTGATGTTATTGGAGTTGTCATAGAATTGTCCTATAGCAATAGCGACAGTGTATTTGGAACAATTTAACAATCCTAAATTAAGGTGTAGAATTGATTTTTTATTACATACACATTAAGCAATCGATATCAAGTTGCGTAAAAATATGAACTTTACATATTTATGCTAACTAGCCGTTTTGATGTTATTGGAGTTGTCATAGAGTTGTTCTATAGCAATAGCGACAGTGTATTTGGAGCAATTTAGCAATCTTATATTAAGGTGTAGAATCGATTTTTTATTACATACACATTAAGCAATCGATATTTAGATGCGTAAAAATATGAACTTTACATATTTATGCTATTTAGCCGTTTTGATGTTGTTGGAGTTGTCATAGAGTTGTCGTATAGCCATAGCGACAGTGTATTTGGAGCAATTTAGCAATCTTATATTAAGGTGTAGAATCGATTTTTTATACATACATATTAAGCAATCGATATAAAGTTGCGTAAAAATATGAACTTCACATATTTATGCTAACTAGCCGTTTTGATGTTAGTGGAGTTGTCATAGAGTTGTTCTATAGCAATAGCAACAGTGTATTTGGAACAATTTTACAATCCTCAATTAAGGTGTAGAATTGATTTTTTGATACATACACATTAAGCAATCGATATCAAGTTGCGTAAAAATATGAACTTTACATATTTATGCTAACTCGCCGTTTTGATGTTATTGGAGTTGTCATAGAGTTGTCGTATAGCCATAGCGACAGTGTATTTGGAGCAATTTCACAATTTTATATTAAGGTGTAGAACCGATTTTTTGGTACATACACACTAAGCAATCGATATCAAGTTGCGTAAAAATATGAACTTTACATATTTTTGCTAATTACCTGTTTTGATGTTATTGGAGTTGTCATAGAGTTGTCCTATAGCAATTGCGACAGTGTATTTGGAACAATTTAACAATCCTAAATTAAGGTGTAGAATTGATTTTTTGATACATACACATTAAGCAATCGATATCAAGTTGCGTAAAAATATGAACTTTACATATTTATGCTAACTCGCCGTTGCGATGTTATTGGAGTTGTCATAGAGTTGTCCTATAGCAATAGCGACAGTGTATTTGGAGCAATTTAACAATCTTATATTAAGGTGTAGAATCGATTTTTAGGTACATGCACATTAAGCAATCGATATCAAGATGCGTAAAAATATGAACTTTACATATTTATGCTAACTAGCCGTTTTGATGTTGTTGGAGTTGTCATAGAGTTGCCGTATAGCCATAACGACAGTGTATTTGGAGCAATTTAGCATTCTTATATTAAGGTGTAGAATCGATTTTTTATTACATACACATTAAGCAATCGATATCAAGTTGCGTAAAAATATGAACTTTACATATTTATGCTAACTCGCCGTTTTGATGTTATTGGAGTTGTCATAGAGTTGTTCTATAGCGATAGCGACAGTGTATTTGGAACAATTTAGCAATCCTAAATTAAGGTGTAGAATTGATTTTTTGGTACATACACATTATGCAATCGATATCAAGTTGCGTAAAAATATGAACTTTACATATTTATGCTAACTCGCCGTTTTGATGTTATTGGAGTTGTCATAGAGTTGTCGTATAGCCATAGCGACAGTGTATTTGGAGCAATTTCACAATCTTATATTAAGGTGTAGAACCGATTTTTTGGTACATACACACTAAGCAATCGATATCAAGTTGCGTAAAAATATGAACTTTACATATTTTTGCTAATTACCCGTTTTGATGTTATTGGAGTTGTCATAGAGTTGTCCTATAGCAATAGCGACAGTGTATTTGGAACAATTTTGCAATCTTAAATTAAGGTGTAGAATTGATTTTTTGATACATACACATTAAGCAATCGATATCAAGTTGCGTAAAAATATGAACTTTACATATTTATGCTAACTCGCCCTTTTGATGTTATTGGAGTTGGAGTTGTCGTATAGCCATAGCGACAGTGTATTTGGAGCAATTTAGCAATCTTATATTAAGGTGTAGAATCGATTTTTTAGTACATGCACATTAGGCAATCGATATCAAGATGCGTAAAAATATGAACTTTACATATTTCTGTTAATTAGCCGTTTTGATGTTATTGGAGTTGTCATAGAGTTGTCGTATAGCCCTAATGACAGTATATTTGAAACAATTTCACAATCTTAAGTTACACTGTAGAATCGATTTTTTGATACATACACATTAAGCAATCGATATCAAGTTGCGTAAAAATATGAACTTTACATATTTATGCTAACTCGCCGTTTTGATGTTATTGGAGTTGTCATAGAGTTGTGCTATAGCAATAGCGACAGTGTATTTGGAACAACTCAACAATCCTAAATTAAGGTGTAGAACTGATTTTTTGGTACATGCACATTATGCAATCGATATCAAGTTGCGTAAAAATATGACCTTTTTTACATATTTATGCTAACTAGCCGTTTTGATGTTATTGGCGTTGTCATAGAGTTGTCGTATAGCCATAGCGACAGTGTATTTGGAGCAATTTAGCAATCTTATATTAAGGTGTAGAATCGATTTTTTAGTACTTTCACATTAAGCAATCGATATCAAGGTGCGTAAAAATATGAACTTTACATATTTCTGTTAATTAGCCGTTTTGATGTTATTGGAGTTGTCATAGAGTTGTCGTATAGCAATAGCGACAGTGTATTTGGAACAATTTAGCAATCCTAAATTAAGGTGTAGAATTGATTTTTTGGTACATACACATTATGCAATCGATATCAGGTTGCGTAAAAATATGAACTTTACATATTTCTGTTAATAAGCCGTTTTGATGTTATTGGAGCTTTCATAGAGTTGTCGTATAGCCATAACGACAGTGTCTTTGGAGCAATTTCACAATCTTAAGTTAAGGTGTAAAATCGATTTTTTGATACATACACATTAAACAATCGATATCAAGTTGCGTAAAAATATGAACTTTACATATTTATGCTAACTCGCCGTTTTGATGTTATTGGAGTTGTCATAGAGTTGTCGTATAGCCATAGCGACAGTGTATTTGGAGCAATTTCACAATCTTATATTAAGGTGTAGAATCGATTTTTTAGTACATACACATTAAGTAATCGATATCAAGTTGCGTAAAAATATGAACTTTACATATTTCTGCTAACTAGCCGTTTTGATGTTATTGGAGCTTTCATAGAGTTGTCGTATAGCCATAACGACAGTGTATTTGGAACAATTTAGCAATCCTAAATTAAGGTGTAGAATTGATTTTTTGGTACATGCACATTAAGCAATCGATATCAGGTTGCGTAAAAATATGAACTTTACATATTTCTGTTAATTAGCCGTTTTGATGTTATTGGAGTTGTCATAGAGTTGTCGTATAGCCATAACGACAGTGTATTTGGAGCAATTTCACAATCTTATATTAAGGTGTAGAATCGATTTTTTAGTACATACACATTAAGCAATCGATATCAAGATGCGTAAAAATATGAACTTTACATATTTCTGTTAATTAGCCGTTTTGATGTTATTGGAGATGTCATAGAGTTGTCGTATAGCCATAGCGACAGTGTATTTGGAGCAATTTCACAATCTTATATTAAGGTGTAGAATCGATTTTTTGATACATACACATTAAGCAATCGATATCAAGTTGCGTAAAAATATGAACTTTACATATTTATGCTAACTCGCCGTTTTGATGTTATTGGAGTTGTCATAGAGTTGTCGTATAGCCATAACGACAGTGTATTTGGAGCAATTTAACAATCTTATATTAAGGTGTAGAATCGATTTTTTAGTACATACACATTAAGCAATCGATATCAAGATGCGTAAAAATATGAACTTTACATATTTCTGTTAATTAGCCGTTTTGATGTTATTGGAGTTGTCATAGAGTTGTCGTATAGCCATAGCGACAGTGCATTTGGAGCAATCTTCACAATCTTAAGGTGTAGAATCGATTTTTTTAGTACATACACATTAAGCAATCGATATCAAGATACGTAAAAATATGAACTTTAGATATTTTTGCTAATTACCCGTCTTGATTTTATTGGAGTTGTCCTATAGCAATAGCGACAGTGTATTTGAAACATTTTAACAATCCTAAATTAAGGTGTAGAATTGATTTTTTGGTATATACACATTATGCAATCGATATCAGGTTGCGTAAAAATATGAACTTTACATATTTATGCTATTTAGCCGTTTTGATGTTATTGGAACTTTCATAGAGTTGTCGTATAGCCATAACGACAGTGTCTTTGGAGCAATTTCACAATCTTAAGTTAAGGTGTAGAATCGATTTTTGATACATACACATTAAGCAATCGATATCAAGTTGCGTAAAAATATGAACTTTACATATTTATGCTACTCGCCGTTTTGATGTTATTGGAGTTGTCATAGAGTTGTTCTATAGCATAGCGACAGTGTATTTGGAGCAATTTCACAATCTTATATTAAGGTGTAGAATCGATTTTTTAGTACATACACATTAAGCAATCGATATCAAGATGCGTAAAAATATGAACTTTAGATATTTTTGCTAATTACCCGATTTGATGTTATTGGAGTTGTCATAGAGTTGTCCTATAGCAATAGCGACAGTGTATTTGGAACAAATTAACAATCCTAAATTAAGGTGTACAATTGATTTTTTGGTACATACATATTATGCAATCGATATCAGGTTGCGTAAAAATATGAACTTTACATATTTGTGCTGACTAGAGGTTTTGATGTTATTGGAGTTGTCATAGAGTTGTCGTATAGCCATAACGACAGTGTATTTGGAGCAATTTAACATTCTTATATTAAGGTGTAGAATCGATTTTTTATTACATACACATTAAGAAATCGATATCAAGATGCGTAAAATTATGAACTTTACATATTTATGCTAACTCGCCGTTTTGATGTTATTGGAGTTGTCATAGAGTTGTCGTATAGCCATAGCGACAGTGTATTTGGAGCAATTTAACAATCTTATATTAAGGTGTAGAATCGATTTTTTGGTACATGCACATTAAGCAATCGATATCAAGTTGCGTAAAAATATGAACTTTACATATTTATGCTATTTAGCCGTTTTGATGTTGTTGGAGTTGTCATAGAGTTGCCGTATAGCCATAACGACAGTGTATTTGGAGCAATTTAGCAATCTTATATTAAGGTGTAGAATCGATTTTTTATACATACACATTAAGCAATCGATATCAAGTTGCGTAAAAATATGAACTTTACATATTTATGCTAACTCGCCGTTTTGATGTTATTGGAGTTGCCATAGAGATGTCCTATAGCAATAGCGACAGTGTATTTGGAACAATTTAGCAATCTTAAATTAAGGTGTAGAATTGATTTTTTGGTACATACACATTATGCAATCGATATCAAGTTGCGTAAAAATATGAACTTTACATATTTATGCTAACTCGCCGTTTTGATGTTATTGGAGTTGTCATAGAGTTGCCCTATAGCAATAGCGACAGTGTATTCGGAACAATTTTACAATCTTAAATTAAGATGTAAAATTGATTTTTTGGTACATACACACTAAGCAATCGATATCAAGTTACGTAAAAATATGAACTTTACATATTTTTGCTAATTACCTGTTTTGATGTTATTGGAGTTGTCATAGAGTTGTCCTATAGCAATAGCGACAGTGTATTTGGAACAATTTTGCAATCCTTAATTAAGGTATAGAATAGATGTTTTGGTACATACACATTATGCAATCGATATCAAGATGCGTAAAAATATGAACTTTACATATTTATGCTAACTCGCCGTTTTGATGTTATTGGAGTTGTCATAGAGTTGTCCTATAGCAATAGCGACAGTGTATTTGGAGCAATTTAACAATCTTATATTAAGGTGTAGAATCGATTTTTAGGTACATGCACATTAAGCAATCGATATCAAGATGCGTAAAAATATGAACTTTACATATTTATGCTATTTAGCCGTTTTGATGTTATTGGAGTTGTCATAGAGTTGCCGTATAGCCATAACGACAGTGTATTTGGAGCAATTTAGCATTCTTATATTAAGGTGTAGAATCGATTTTTTGATACATACACATAAGCAATCGATATCAAGTTGCGTAAAAATATGAACTTTACATATTTATGCTAACTCGCCGTTTTGATGTTATTGGAGTTGTCATAGAGTTGTTCTATAGCGATAGCGACAGTGTATTTGGAACAATTTAGCAATCCTAAATTAAGGTGTAGAATTGATTTTTTGATACATACACATTATGCAATCGATATCAAGTTGCGTAAAAATATGAACTTTACATATTTATGCTAACTCGCCGTTTTGATGTTATTGGACATTTCATAGAGTTGTCGTATAGCCATAACGACAGTGTATTTGGAGCAATTTCACAATTTTATATTAAGGTGTAGAACCGATTTTTTTTGGTACATACACACTAAGCAATCGATATCAAGTTGCGTAAAAATATGAACTTTACATATTTTTGCTAATTACCTGTTTTGATGTTATTGGAGTTGTCATAGAGTTGTCCTATAGCAATTGCGACAGTGTATTTGGAACAATTTTGCAATCCTAAATTAAGGTGTAGAATTGATTTTTTGATACATACACATTAAGCAATCGATATCAAGTTGCGTAAAAATATGAACTTTACATATTTATGCTAACTCGCCGTTTTGATGTTATTGGAGTTGTCGTATAGCCATAGCGACAGTGTATTTGGAGCAATTTAGCGATCTAAAATTAAGGTGTAGAATCGATGTTTTAGTACATGCACATTAGGCAATCGATATCAAGATGCGTAAAAATATGAACTTTACATATTTCTGTTAATTAGCCGTTTTGATGTTATTGGAGCTTTCATAGAGTTGTCGTATAGCCATAACGACAGTGTATTTGGAGCAATTTCACAATCTGAAGAAAAGGTGTAGAATCGATTTTTTGATACATACACATTAAGCAATCGATATCAAGTTGCGTAAAAATATGAACTTTACATATTTATGCTAACTAGCCGTTTTGATGTTATTGGAGTTGTCATAGAGTTGTCGTATAGCCATAGCGACAGTGTATTTGGAGCAATTTCACAATCTTATATTAAGGTGTAGAATCGATTTTTTAGTACATATACATTAAGCAGTCGATATCAAGTTGCGCAAAAATATGAACTTTACATATTTATGCTAACTCGCCGTTTTGATGTTATTGGAGTTGTCATAGAGTTGTCGTTTAGCCATAGCGACAGTGTATTTGGAGCAATTTAACAATCTTATATTAAGGTGTAGAATCGATTTTTTAGTACATACACATTAAGCAATCGATATCAAGATGCGTAAAAATATGAACTTTACATATTTCTGTTAATTAGCCGTTTTGATGTTATTGGAGTTGTCATAGAGTTGTCGTTTAGCCATAGCGACAGTGTATTTGGAGCAATTTAGCAATCTTATATTAAGGTGTAGAATCGATTTTTTGGTACATGCACATTAAGCAATCGATATCAAGTTGTTTAAAAATATGAACTTTACATATTTATGCAAATTAGCCGTTTTGATGCTATTGGAGTTGTCATAGAGTTGTCGTATAGCCATAACGACAGTGTCTTTGGAGCAATTTCACAATCTTAAGTTAAGGTGTAGAATCGATTTTTTGATACATACACATTAAGCAGTCGATATCAAGTTGCGTAAAAATATGAACTTTACATACTTTTGCTAACTCGCCGTTTTGATGTTATTGGAGTTGTCATAGAGTTGTCGTATAGCCATAGCGACAGTGTATTTGGAGCAATTTCACAATCTTATATTAAGGTGTAGAACCGATTTTTTAGTACATACACATTAAGCAATCGATACCAAGTTGCTTAAAAATATGAAATTTACATATTTATGCTAACTCGCCGTTGCGATGTTATTGGAG